>NW_022142597.1:0-26772 GCF_007565055.1 Rhinopithecus roxellana
TTCTGAGCACTTTCTGGCACTATAAGATGTCCCAGGCTCGTCCTATTTCCTGCCCCAGATCTGGAATCAACTACTTGTCCAAGGAACCTGACACCTTCTATAGGAGAATGGTATTAGAGACCAACATCTGAGCACAGGGTGTACACTCCTTTCTCCTGGGGCATCATTGCTTGTAGGTCCTTTTAGCAGATAGAGCTAGGAAAGAAATGTATATATAGCAACCCATACATGCATATCTATCATTATAGATACAGAGGCATCTACCTATCTGCATTTACATCAGGCTGAACATGAGCCTCATGCTCTGTCTCTGACTCTAATCAAGTACACAGGGCTCATTCTAGGCTTGCCCTCCTTGCTTGTCTGTGCTTGGCTCTGTCACCAGCATTCACCTCACTTATTTGTTTCATCACAGTATCACCCTTACCACTGTCACAGGATTGTGAAGCCTGTGAACAAGGGTGGTTTTTTACTGTGGTTGTCCACAGGTCCCTGAGCCCCGGATCTATGGAAGCAGGAATGTTAGTGTTCAGACAGATTATTTGGAAGACGTGAAACCCTGAGGGTCAATTTGGCAAATAAAGTGGTGAAATGTCCCCCTTTATCTTGAAGCGTGAAACCCTTCCTTGCGGTCAGGCTGAGGTGGAGATGAGCTCAGAAGGAACTCACAGTGATGCAGCTCCAAGGGGAGTAAGGTGGGCTTGTGCAGCCATGGGGCGAGGAAGGAATGAGATCAAGATGGAATCTGGGGCCCTGGGAAGTTGGGGTCCCAGCATGACAAACTGCACTAAATGGGAGAGAGTGAGGAGGCTGGGGAAAGGATGGAAAATATTTAACAGCTACACTTTTCTTCCTACTAGCCTTGGCTTCCTTAAGGCCTCAACAAGCACTGTATTCTAAATATGCAAAGCAAGATTAGCTGTAGAGAAAGGGAGGAAAGAATGAGGTGGTGATGTGATGAGCTGTAGTTTGAGAAAACCCCAGAGACTGAGTCTCCTGGAGTTAGACTGGGAGACTTGCTCTTTTGGAAAGCCTATAGGCCAGAGACATCAAAGTGTCGTAAGAGTAGGGTTCCCTTGGGTTACCATCAGTTGAGGATGCAATAACTACAGCATTTATCTTTAACTTAAATTTTTAATTGTTAAAAAAAAATAGGTAATTGATTCTCAAGGTAGGGAAAAAAAATCAAACTCTGTAAAAGATGTATAGTTCCTACCCTATTACCATTTCTGGTTTCTTTCTGGAAATAGTCTATGTGTATTCAGGCATATTCGTGTATATCGTTATCCCCTTTTTTTCCTGTATATCAATGATAAAATAGTATACACATTGTTTTGTACCTTGTTTCCCCCCCGCCCCCCCTAAAAAAACTCTGTCTTAGAAGATACTCCTGTATGAGAACAGATAGACTTTGCCTTTCTTTCTTTTTCACTGCTGCATTAGTGATAGTACAGGTACACCATCATTCATTTGTACTGGTCTTCCAGTGATGAACACTTCTGCTGCATCCAGTCTTTTGCTTGACTTCTGTATTCTTTTAAAGTGTAAATGTTTGGCACAGGTACTTTTTTCAGTTATTTCGAGTACGTGATTTTGGTTTTCACAGGATCCCTAGGAGATGGCTTTGGCAGACAAAACTCAGGGCTCTGAGGGATGATGTGTTTGGTAAAGGTCATAGAGTTGCCAAATGGGAACTTGAGTTTAGGTCTCCTTACTCCACTTCCAGTGCCCCTTTCACTGTATTCTAGACCAGAAGAAGAAAGAATATATAAATCCACATATAAGTCATATGTGTCACAGCAAAAGACTGAGTTCCTGCCTTTCTTTACCACTGATCTGCAAATCAGGGTCTGTTGAGTGGGGTTTTCCGTTTTGTGACTTGTCTCTGGGACCCCAAGATAGGGCCGGGCCCAGAGCAGGAGTCAGGAATCCCTTGTTGAACAAATGTGCACCCTGGGCCCTGAGATTTGGGGCTCACGGTGGCCATTGACTTCAGGGAGTGCTCCTAGGATACGGTAAGCTGCTGGTACCTTGGTTGGAGTAGAGGACCTATACTTGATACTTCGCAGGTGGAAGTGTTGACTTAACCACCAGAAGTCTCCAAATGGAAACGTCTGCCTCATCACTGTAGTTTAAGTGGTGTTCCTTTAAGAAGCATAGCTTGGATGGCAGACCCGAAGACCTGTGCTATCGGACTGGGCCAGTGAAGACACTACAGGCATTTTCCAGTTTCAGTGAAGTTATTTTTGGTCAAGGCATTCCTATTTGAAAACATTTGCAGCTTCTCATGGGTCCATTGGTACCTGGAGATATAGGGCTATTCAGAGGTTATTGTGATTGTCCTTGAAATGGTGGTCTTTGCAGTTGGAGTAATTAATGTTCTGCAGAAGTTAAGAGTATCACTGTCTCTGATCAGAGTCTGGCACTGCTAAGGAGCTACAGGGATGTGTGCCAGCTTCCTTGCCCAGCATAGGGCACATGCTTTTCAATTCATATCTGCACATTTTCCCTCCTGAGGCAGCTGTGCCTTAGCCAGTTGGGCCCCTCTGAGAAATACTGCTAATACAGAGCAACACCACTACTCAGCTTTGTGGAACTTCTCCCCAGTGGCCTAAATGCTGATTCCTGGGACAGTTCCAAATATAGGTTCCCCACCCCTACTTTATAGGAACCAATTTACCAAGACCTGGAGGCCACCACCATGTCTCATGCCTTTCTTTCTGCATCCTGCACATTCTCAGTACCTTCCAGACTCTTGCCAAGATGCAAGCTCTAGAGCCATATCACAAATTCAGGTGCCTTTTAGGGGCTGGCAGGAGGCAGATGGAGGGAAACAGCACATGGGAAGAATTGTACTTCTTTACACTATGTGAGTAACAGAGACCTGGGCACACTGAAGACCCACCACTCATTCCAACTGTGCATGGGAATGCAAAACTGGAATACCTAGATTTTGCCATTTTTAAGGAGAAGCTGGAAATCTGGATTTTCAAGTGAAATGTCCCATTTTAAAATATAGGCTTAAGGTTTTTTGTCACACAGTATGGGTCAAACAAAACATGTCTGTAGCCTGGATCTTGCCTTTGGGCTACCTTTGGGACCTTTGCTCACTTCTCTGCACTGCCCTTCCAGCCATCTTTCTGCAGAGGCTTGCTGTCCTGTCTGAGGATTTTCCTCTGGGCAGAATGGCAGACATCTGTCTCATTGCTCTGGGGGCCACCAATATGGTAGAATGGAAATATGTTGCTCACCTTTAAATAGTGGATTGGCCATCCCATATGCTTCTTTTGTGAAATGATTGCTAAATTCTTTTACACATTTTATGTTAGGTTGTTTTTCTTATTGTTGATTTGTAAGAGTTCTTATACATTTAGGACACGTGTCCTTTGTCAGATAACACATCCTGAGATGATTTCTCCTGGTCTGTAAATTGCCTTTTCATTTTGTTAATGGTGTCTTTTGAAGGCTTTTAATTTTGGTGAACTTCAATTTATTATTTTTTTCTTTTATGGCTTATGCCTTTTGTGTCCTCTCTAGAAAATCTTTGCCTTTGCCTGTCCCAGAATTGTGACGGTAGTCTCTAATATTTCCTTCTGGAAGCGTTAAAGTTTTAGCTTTTATGTTCAGGTCTGTGTTCAATTCCAAATAAATTTTTTTGTATGGTGTGAAGAAAGGATTGAAGGGTTTTTTTTCCTCATATATGTATGCGTGTTTCAGCACTACTTATTGAAAAAATTTGTCTTTCCCCTTTGAATTGCCTTAGCATCTCTTAAAAAAAAATCAAGTGACTGAATATGTGTGGGTCTGCTTCTGTGCTAGTGCTCTGTTTACTTTTATTATCTTCTCATGCTATTTTGATTGCTGTAGTTTTATGATTTTTGAAATGAAGTAATATGAATCTTTCAACTTTGTTCTTTGTTTCAGCTCCTCTAGGGCCTTTGCATCTATATAAATTTCCAAATCAACTTAATTTCTTTTTTTTTTTTAAGTATTGGAATTTGGTTGGCTTTGCATGGAATCTGTAGATTGCAATTGGGAACAATTAATATCAGTATTGAGTATTCCAGTCCGTGGACATGGTATGTCTTCCTATTGATTTAGGTCTTTAGTTTTTCTCAGTAATGTTTTATCATTTTGGGGGGTTGTTTTGTTTGTTTGTTTTTTGACAGAGTTTCGTTCTTTTGCCCAGGCTGGAGTGCAGTGGCGTGACCTCAGCCTCCCAAGAAGCTGGGATTACAGGTGCCCACCACCACGCCTGGCTATTTTTTTGTATTTTTAGTAGAGACGGGGTTTTGCCATGTTGACCATGGCTGGTCTCGAACTCCTGACCTCAAGTGATCCACCCGCCTCAGGCTCCCAAAGTGCTAGGATTACAGGCATGAACCACCGCTCCCGGCCTGTTTTATAGTTTTAAGTGCAGTTTATACTTCTTTTATTAAACCTATTTCTAAGTATTTCTAAGCATTTTATTTTATTTTACTTTTTTGAGACAGAGTCTTGCTCTGTCACCCAGGCTGTATATTTTATTATTTGACACTATTGAAGATATTTTTTATTTTCCAATTATTTACTGCTAGTATATAGAAATACAATTGATTTATGTATTTTGATCACATGTTGCTGTCTATGGTTTGAATGTTTGTCCCTTTCAAAACTCATGTTTAAATTTAGTTGCCATTGTAACAATAATAAGAGGTACAACCTTTAAGAGATGTTTAGGTCTTGTGGGCTTCACCCTCATGAATAGACTAATGCTGTTATCCCTTTCTTGCTCTTGCTCTCACCTTTTCTTTGCCCTTCTGCCACTTGAAGCCTTCTGCTAGGTTCTGACACAGCAAGAAGGCCCTTGCAAGATGCCAGCACCTTGATATTGGAATTCTCAGCCTCCAGAGTTGTGAGGCAATAAATCTCTGCTCATTATAAATTACCCAGTCTCAAGTGTTCTGTTATAGCAGCACAAAGTGAACTAAGACATATATGCTGCAAAATCTTTTCCTGCTAAATTGCTCACTAGATCCTTGCTAAAATTGCTCATTAGATGTGAATTTGCAAACAGTCATGATATCTGGAAATAATTCCTTTCTACACTTTTTGCCCTTTTTCCCACTTGCTTTAATTCACTTGCTAGGAAGTACAGTACAATGTTCAGTATAAGTGGTGAGAACAGATATCTTTACCTTGTTGCTGATGTTAGGAGCAAAATGTTTACTATTTCACTATTAAATATGTTAGCTGTGGATTTTTTGTGGCATATCGTTTATCAGACTAAAGAAGTTCCTTTCTGTTTCTGGTTTGCTGAAAGCTTTTATCATAAATGGGTGTTGAATTTTTTTTAAATGCTTCTTCTGCTTCTATTAAATGATTACATAGTTTTTCTCCTTTATTCTGTTAATTAAGTTACACTTATTGTTAAGTAGGTTACATTTATTGTTAAGTAAGTTACATTTATTGATTTTTGAATGTTAGACCCACTTTACATTCCTAGGGTTAATCCTATTTTGTTATGAAATATTATCCTTTTTATATATTGCTGGATTTTGAGTTAACATTTTAGCATTTTTGAATTCATTTTGAATTCATGAGGTATATTTCTCTTAATTGTCCTTTCTTACAATGTCTGTGTCATGTTTTAGTATCAACATTATTCTGGCCTCATAAAAAGAGAAGAAGTTTTTACTCTTTTTTTATTATCTGAAATAATATGTTTAAAGTTCGTATCACTTCTTGCTTAAAAGTTTGGAATAATTCACAATGAAGCCATGAGGGCATATAGTTTTCTTTAAGAGGAGTCTTTTATGTATTTAAATATATGTATATATGCTATATATTATATATGATTATTCAGATTTTTATTCTTGTGTGTGTTTTGTTGTGTTTCTATAAGGAATTAGCCTATTTTGTCTATTTATTGGCATAGAGTTAATTGTAATATACTCTTGTTATCTTTTAATGTTTTTTGAATCTGTAGTGATATCTTCATTTTATTTCTAATATTTGTAATTTGTAATTTCTCTCTTTCTTTTGATCAGTCTTGCTAGATGTTTATTTTATTAATCTTTGCAAATAGCCACCTTTTGGTTTTGTTGATTTTTTTTCTTTTGTTTCTTGTTTTCTATTCCATTGATTTCTACTCTTTATTATTTCCTTTTTTCTGCCTTCTTTGGGTTTACTCTGCTGTTCTTTAGCTTCTAGGATGAGAGCTGAGATCCTTAATTATCAGCCTTCTTTTCTAATATAATATTTAGAACTATGAATTTTCCTCTAAGTACTGCTTTAGCTTTATTTCATTTATATGCCATTTTTTAATCATTTGATTAAAAGTATTTCAAAAATTTTTATAGAATTTCTCCTTTGACCCATGGGTTATTTATAAATGTTCTTCTTACTTTGCAAATGTTTGAGGATTTTCCAGTTAACTTGTTGTTCATTTATACTCTCATTCCACGGTGGTCAGAGAATACACATTTTATGTTTTCTGTCCTCTGAAGTTTGTTGACAATTATTTTATAGTCTAGCCTATGGATTTTGGCAAAAATACAGACCTATAAGATGAATCTGAAATGTGTATAGGCAGATGATAGCAGGTGTTGGCCTAGGTGAAGGCAGTTGGGGATGCATAGAGAATCAGTTCAGAGTAGAGAAGCTTCCTTTGAGGACATCCTGTCCTTCTTTTGCTGATTTTCTGTCTGCCTCTCGTAGTAGATACTTATATTTGCTAATGCCTTTAAAAACTTCCCTTGGGAGGCTGAGGCAGGTAGATCATGAGTTCAGGAGATCGAGACCATCCTTGGTAACACAGTGAAACCCTATCTCTACTAAAAATACAAAAAACTAACCGGGCAGGGTGGCATGTGCCTGTAGTCCCAGCTACTCGGAAGGCTGAGGCAGGAGAATCGCTTGAACCCGGGAGGCGGAGGATGCAGTGAGCTGAGATCATGCTACTGCACTCCAGCCTGGGTGACAAAGCAAGACTCCCTCTCAAAAAAAAAACAACAAAACTTCCCTTACAGGATCACATTAATAACCCGAGCTGCAGAGTCAGAAAGTGCTGCCTTAGAATGCCCTCTGTCACTTTCTGGCTTGTGACCTTGGGCGAATGACTTCACCTTTCTGAGCCTTAGTTAATTTTTCTAAAAGGGTAATGGGAATATCTTCCCTGTGGAGTTGCTGGGAGAATTAAATGAAATTTTACAAAATGCCTTTCACAGTTCTTGACTTTGTAATGGTAAATGGTGACTTTGTAAATGGTAAATATTTTTAGTGGTAGCAGTACGCAAAGAAGTTAGGGAAGCTTCAACACAAAGGTGGCTGCTTCTCCCCTTTGGACTGTAGTCAGAGGCACTTGTTCTACTCTTGGTGAGAAGGCTGCTCCCTACCTATGGCTGTGCCCTTGGCCCCTCAGAGATCCAGTGGAGACAGCCAGCTCAGAGCAGCGCTTCTGTAGACTGGCATGCTGGTTCTCTTGCATAGGTATTGTGGGTGGGAGCCATTAGAGGTCCTCACTGGGGTGCCTTAGGCCAGATGCCTGGTGAGACGTAGATATCCCTCCTTCCCATAGGGTCCCTTAGGGCTAGGGAAGAGGACCTTCTGTCCTTCCTACCCCTGAAGATTGCCAGGAATAGAGTTTGCTGACCTTGGGAGGCTGAGGCAGGTAGATCATGAGTTCAGGAGATCGAGACCATCCTCGGTAACACAGTGAAACCCTATCTCTACTAAAAATACAAAAAAACTAACCGGGCAGGGTGGCATGTGCCTGTAGCCCCAACTGTTAGGGGCTGACAGTTGAAGTACATACAGGAAGACCTGCCTCTTCCTGAAAGTTTGTTGTGGGAAGGGAAATTTAGAGTGGAAAAGTGAATTAAGTTCTGTCATATCTGAGTGTTTTTAAAATGTCAGCTATTGAACCTCTAGAAATGACACATAAATTCTCTGCTAGGCACAACAGGTAAAGGAGAGTTTCAGAAGTTGTGCCAAGTGCCCCCTCTGGACTGAGAAGCAGGGACCCAGACCTAAATCAGACACTAGCTCTACCATCAGAGCTCGTGATCTTGTGGGACAGAGAGAGCCAAGGAAGTAGAACATCTGTACATTGGGGGCATTTGAGATAGGGAGGGACCCCAAGGGAGGGTCTGGTTGACTTTCTTGGAGACATGGAGGGCTCTGAGAAGAAAGAAACAGGTTTACTAAGTGGAAAAGGTAAGAGGAGGGCATTCCCATCAGAGGAAACAGCATATGCCAAGACTGGAAGATGCCATTCCAGACAGTTGGAATGGCAGACTGTTCTGATATTTGACATTTTTGTTTGAATTATAATTGTCATGAAACAAAACAGAAACACACTATACCTCCAATGTGTGTTGCTGCCATTTTGATGAAAAATCAATCTTTTGCGTGTACCTCCAGGCCTCTGCTGTGCCTGTCAGGGAGGGCTGTCCCCATGATGCCTGGGAGAATTGCTATGTCTGTGCCAGCCACAGACCAGCATGGGACATTTCACTGGCTGCATCATGTGTGGTGTTTGTCCATCGCTGGAATGTGCTCAGTTTGGGGGAGTTATTTCATTTGGTCATCCAGGTTCAGGTGAAACAAAAAAGGCCAATGCAAAAAGCTGCAACTTATTCCAGGCACCCCCAAAATGCTTTCTAGTTAACACTGACCACAGTGCAATGTCCTCTCAGCCCTGCCTTTGGTGGTGTCCAACTACAGGAGCTGGGATGGCCCTCTGGCTATCTCTTGGGGCCTGGGAAGCAAAGGAAGCAAGTTCAAATCTGTCACCTGTTTGTAGTTTTCATCATTTTTGGTTTGGCATTTTGATCAGTCTGTTTTTGGTCAAGGAAATGCATCCGTATCTCATAACAGGAAACCCCTTTTGTAATCTTTACTTCAAGGCATTTTTCTCTCTCTACTTCCCCCTACCTTTTTTTTTTTTTACTGGCAAATATACAGACCTAGTATAATATGTGTGTCTTATTAAAAGTTCAACATAATTTATTGCCATTGGTTTGTTTACAAAATAAACAATTCCAGGGCCTTCCAACAGTTGAAGCTCCTTTTTTTTTTTTTTTTTTTTTTAATCTTCCTTGGGGCTGGAACTGTGGTGGGAAGATGGAGAAGGACCCAAGCTTGGGAGAAGTCATGTGGTTCCATGCCTGCTTCCTGCCCGAGTCCCAAGTAGGTGACCCAGCAGTCAGCTGGGGAGACAGACACCCCAGCATGGCCTGGACCCTGCTCTCCTCATTTATGTGAGGGTCTCAGTGGAGTGGTGGGAACCCAGGAAATTCTTGAACCTTCCTCAGCCCATTCATCCTCCTGCCCAGAGTCCTCATGGGAAGTATGTACATAGTCACTAGCAGGAAAGCAAAAAAGGAATGCTTTCCAGCGTAATGTGGTGGGTTTGGTCCCCAGCCCCAGCCTCAGCTCTTGTGACTGAGTGACCTACAGGGCAGGTTTAACCTTTCCCCTGAGAAAGCACATGTTGCCATGGTCCAGAAATCACCCGCTCATCCCAGAAGAGATGGAAGGATAGAGAGTGAGAGATTATGCAGGCACTGGTACTGGGAGCTGAGCTTCCTTGGCTGCCTTTGGTGGGAGAGGGCCCTGGCAGAGCATGAGATTTCATCATCCTGAGCCCACACTGGGATGTCCCAATTTTGGAATACCCTAAAAGCGCTTCTCCTGGAAAATGTAATCCACGTAGGATCTTGAAATATGACCAGCAGGATAGGGCTTCATTTCCCTGGTATGCAGAAAGGGTGAGTAGAGGCAGGAGGAAGGACGGTGTCTGAGCAGCTAACACAGTCCAATGCCACTCTGTCCTTGTTCTGGCCACCCATAAGCCTTTCTTGTCTCCTCTTTCCCTTCCTACCAAGTCCGGCATTTGCAAGCCATCCTGGCGCTGACCCTTGCTTTCCTCTTATCCTCAACTTTATCTTCCACTGATAAAGCAAACTGTAGTTCTCCTGTTTTCTCAGCATACTCACCTTCATGGCCATGCACAGACGTGCAGGACTTGTATCTCCTCGTCATCTACACGGGTGTATCCATGTGGGCACCTCAGGAAGCAGCTCGAAGGTCACCTCACTGACCTTCCTGCCCCTCCACCCTGCACATATGCACCTCCTTCTGTCTCTCTGGCCTGTGACTACCACTGTGACCTTGCTGCAGTTATCCATTGGCCTTTGTGCCCCTGAGATGGCCTGAAAGACACGGTTTGGATTTGTCCCAGTCAGCATAGGTGTGGTTTACAGTCAGTACTCTGCGTGTGTTGGCCAGAAGGCCCCCGGTGGCGGTCAAACGGTTATGACCTTGGAGTGGGGTGGGGGAATTGTAGTCAATGCTACTCCAATGCTGGCCAACACCAAAGCTGCACCTCATGCTCTGCATCACACAGGGAGGGACCTCCTGGAGTCCCAGAGGTTTGGCAAAGCTCCCTGCAGTCTTTTCTGTTAAGAGTAAATAAAGAAGCATAATATCTGAGGTGGTGACAACCCACTGATGAGTTAGCAGCATAGAGCTGGCCTCTGTCCTCCTAGGAGACCATAGGCACATACCAGGGATGAACAGCATGTAAGAATCAGGGGTGCCAACTTGGGCCTGACAGGGAGGAGTGGTCAGGGATGTGTACAGAGAACACCAAGTGAAGGCCCCTGGTCCCCAAGGGAGGACAGCTTGTGAGGGCTCGCCGAAGGAACACAGGAGAAGTCTAGCCCAGGATTTATGCTTACCCTTCTCTTGATTACCATCAAGTGTGATGATAACTTTTGGAGAAGTGGCTCTACCAGTGCCCCTTTGTTTATTTGTGGATTGAGCCCCTGAACCTCACTGCTGTCGTTTCCTTTGTGGAAGGAGCGATTAAAGAACCTTCCAAACTTCCTGTGGGTCAAGATGCCATCAGGAGGAAAAGAGCTGGTATGGGAAAGCCCAGCGTGATCCCGGCTATGAGAGCAGTATCTGGTTGTGGAACTCTGGCACCCACCCTTCTGTGGACCCCATGGTCATGCTGAGTTCTGCATTACTCCACGTGTCCCAGAGCTTCCTGCCTCATTCTGGTGTCTCAGATAGCCTCATGGGAGGGCTCCAGCAGAGCTTTGAGTCTTGTGCAGCCTGCCCTTGATTCTGGACTCCGGTTGCATGCCTTGTTCCTACTGGCTCTCCCATGCTAAAAATTAGACATTTTTTGAAAAATTGAAAATATCAACATGTTATGTTGAGTAGGCGCTTTTTTGCCGAAGCAACTCTCACCATACTCCTAAATCTTATGTTAAAACTAGGTAGTTGTCTCAATTTTGCTGAAATAGTCTGTTGGCTCCTGGCCAATCCTGCTGACCTCTCCAAGTACTTCCTGGATGCCTCTGGGACACACATTGCTGCAGTCCAGGAGCTGGAGCCAGTCAGTAGGCCCTGGGATAGCCAAGGAGGGTGCATCACATGTGCCCTCGGGCAGGGAGTGGGAATCCTCCCAGTTTACAGCAATATTTTGCCAGATAAGCTGACATAGGCTTGAAGAAATCACCTTTTCCCCTTGGAACAAATGGGAGCATATGCCTGGATCACCTTCTCTTACTCCCTTGTGCCAATCTATGACACCACTGTTTTTGTTTTTTTCTTTGCTGAGACAGCGTCTCTCACTCAGGCTGGAATGCAGTGGCGCCATCAGCCTCAACCTCCCCAGCTCAAGCGATCTTCCTACCTCAGCCTCCTGAGTAGCTGGAACCACAGGCATACACCACCATGCCCAGCTAATTTTAAAGTTTTTTGTAGAGATGGGGTCTGCATATGTTGCCCAGGCAGGTCTCAATTTCTTAGGCTCAAGCAATCCTTCTGCCTCAGCCTCCCAAAGTGCTAGGATTACAGGCGTGACCTGCCATACCTGGCCATTTTTTAAAGTAGATACATAATAGTTGTACATATTTGGGGGCACATATGATATTTTGATACATTTATGCAATGTGTAATGATCAAATTAAGGTAATTGGGGTACCCATCACCTCAAACATTTATCTTTTCTTTATATTGGGAGCATTCCAGTTCTTCTAGCTATTTTGAACTATACAATACATTATTGTTAACTATATAGTCAGCCTACTCTACGTTAGAACACTAGATCTTATTCCTTATGTGTAACTCTGTATTTGTATCCATTAACCAACCTCTCTTTATCCCATCCCCCTGCCCACCAGCCTTTGGTAACCACCAATCAACTTTCTACCTCCATGAGACCCACTTCCCCACATTTGAGTGAGAACATATGGTATTTGTCTTCTGGTGCTTGGCTAATTTCATTTAACATAATGACCTCCATTTCCATCCATGATGCTGCAAATGACAAGATTTCATTCTTTTTTATGGCTGAATAGTATTCCATTGAGTACATATAGCACGTTTTCTTTATTCATTTATCTCACAACGGGTACTTAGGTTGATTCCATATCTTGGATGTTGTGAATAGTGCTGCAGTAAACATGGAAGTGCAGATATCTGTTTGATATACTTATTTCCTTTCTTTTGTATATATTCCCAGCAGTGGGATTGCTGGGTCATATAGTACTTCTATTTTTACTTTTTTGAGGAACCTCCTTACTGTTTTCCATAATGGCCGTATCTAAATTCCCACCAACAGTATATTAGCATTCCCCTTTCTCCACATCCTCGCCAGTATCCATTACTTTTTGTCTTTTTGATTAAAGCCATTTTAACTAGGGTGAGGTGGTAACTCATTGTGGTTTGGATTTGCATCTCCCTGATGATTCGTCATGTTGAGCATTTTTTCACATACCTGATGGCCATTTGTGTGCTTCCTTTAGAGAAGTTTATTCAGGTCTTTTGCCCATTATTCAATCGGATTATTTGTGTTTTTTTGCTGTTGAGTTGAGTTCCTTATATAGTCTGGTTATTAATCCCTTGTCAGATGGATAGACTGCAAATGTTTTCTAGGCACCGCTGTTTTCTAGCTCGTACCATGTTCTCAGGAACTACGTGTTGAGTGCTCTGTGAGGACAAAAATGTTGTTGTGATGTCCATGACCACCTGACACACGGGGAAGGCCCAGAGGAAGGCATGGGAAGCCCAGAGCACAGACCTGGGTTCAGGTCCAGGCCAACAGCTGACTCACTTGTGTCTTCTTGGTCCTGTTCAGCTCTTCCCTCAGCCCTAACATGAGGATTATAGGTAATGCCTGCTCCTCAGAGATAACCACGTATTTCATAAACCTTAGCCTTCTTCTTCCTTGCTTTCATAGAGTTACTGTGAGGATTAAATCAGAAAAGGCAAAAATGTCAGGAGCGCCTCGTGCACTCTTGAGGTGTGATCCAAGTCCTGGGGTGGTTCCTGTGTGTCCTGATTGTGGCCCTGACTGGCTCTGCCCCTTTCCCAGCATGCAAACCCTGTGGCTTTCTTTGGTTTGGGGTCTGGGCCTGGACAGGGGTTTTCTTCCCCAGGTGATGCTCACTGGAGGTAGTCAGCTCCCCAGCAGAGCAGACCCCCAGCATGGAAAAGGAGTGTGTGGTCTCCCTGAGTCTGGGTGTGCTAGAACTGGCCTAGAGATTCTGGAACAGATGTTCTGGCCGCCTCCTCAGCTGCCTTTCTCTTTGTCCCAGAATTTCCCCCATCTTAATTTTTTTCTTTAATCTCCCATTCTTGACTGCAACACTGTAAGCAGGAATCTGGCCTTTTGTCTCATTCTTGGATCTTGATAGGCTGGAATAATGGTAAAAAGCCAGTGCAGGCCGGGTGCGGTGGCTCACGCCTGTAATCCCAGCACTTAGAGAGGCTGAGGTGGGCAGATCATGAGGTCAAGAGATGGAGGCCAACATGGTGAAACCCTGTCTCTACTAAAAATACAAAAATTAGCTGGGCGTGGTGTCAAGTGCCTGTAGTCCCAGATACTCAGGAGGCTGAGGCAGGAGAATCACTTGAACTCAGGAGGCAGAGATTGCAGTGAGCCAAGATCACGCTACTGCACTCCAGCCTGGCGACAGAGCAAGACTCTTGTCTCAAAAAAAAAAAAAAAAAAAAAAAAAAAAAAAAAAGCCAATGCAATGAAATAATATACTATTAATATATTATTAATGGCAATCATGTTAATTTTGTATTTTTATTTCTGTTCCATGGCTTCTATAATAAATTACCACTAAGTTTTTGGTACCACTAATTTAGTAGCTTAAAACGACACATACATATGTATAGACTATGTGCATTGAAGAAATAATCCTAATGCAATATGAAAAATAAAACTTTCATGCCTTTCAGTACCCTTTTCCAAGAAGTTTGACAATTTGAAAATTTACTTTTCCGGATAATTCCTGTGCATATATAAGCATAAATAGATACATAGTGTTTTTTAAACAAGTAGGACTATACTGTGCTTCTTGTTCTATGCCTGGGTATTTTTTTGCATGTTTCCTGCGTATGCCTGAATTATTTTCTCTTATTGTCTATTTAAGCTGATTCCAGGTTTTTGCACTTGATCATTGTAGTTAAATAGGGATACATGTAAAATTCTTTATCCTCAAACAAGCTCCATGGATGGAGAAGAACCTATCAGCACAAATGGTAATGTGGTTATTTGCACTCACCAGCCCCAGGCTACAGCATGTGATATGTGCAACGTTCCGTCCTGGGGGGATCATGCTTTAAAGGGGTCTTTGCTGAATTGAAGCAGCCAGGGAAGCCGTGGAGACTTGCCAGTGGTGGTGAAAGGTTACATAGCTGGGAGGCCCCCAACTGTACCCAAGCAGCTCCTCCAGTGTGCACACTTGTTCCAGCTCTTCCCTCTACCTGGGGAGCTCCTACCCGTATATAAAGGCTTAGTGTACATCTCATTTCCCATGGGAAGACTGATCACGCCTAGGCTGTGAACTTCTCCTGGTCCTGGGACTCTGCACATGGGCAGGACACAGGGTCGGCTGCAGAACTGAAACGTGGTGAACCGGTCAGGGACTTTACTGGTGCAAGTTACAGTAAGTTCAACTGGCCCTCAGGAAGTTGTTCCCAGGAGGCCATCAGGATGTCAAGGGGAGGCAGGTGTTGGACTCCAGGTCTGCTAAATGTACTCTCAGAGACTCAGAACTCCCTCCCTCCATCCTGTTCACCCTCTACCTGTCCAGTATCCTCCTTAGGCCCTCTTCCCTCTCTCCTTTTCCCTGGTGGCAACGTTGTTTCTCTCCTGGAACTGTAGAGTTACTCTTGACAGATTGGAGGGGAGAAGTCCTTAGTGAGCCTGGGAATGGGGTAGGAGGAAAGATACTGGTGTGCAGAAGGGACTTATGCATGTCCCAACATTTAACGAGGAGGGATAGAGCAGTAGTTCCTGGGAGAAAGAACTCCCATAGGGGTCAGGAAATGAGGCTCAGCAGAAGACCCCACTGGAAAGGTGGCAGACCAGTGTGGTCAGGCCATGCAGAAGGGACCTGGGGTGCTGCTCAAAGTTACATAATGGAGTGAAGATGAATTTTTCTCATTGAAGTGGAAAAACTGCTGATTTTTATCAGGGCAAGTTGGTTAGAGTGTTAGTTAAGCCATTTGTCAAAGCTCATTTAGTTGTCAAAATTAAATCATTTTCCTCCACTTCCTAGTGGATTGGTTATAATGATAACTTTCTTGGCATGACATTTATCATCTTGGTCCAAAGGCAGTCAGGGGTGTGGGGTTGGAGAGAGGGCAAGAATGTAATGCATGGAGTGATGTGCCTGTTCCTCTTGTGGTAGAAAGATGCTATTTTAATAATGTTTAATTTTTAATATCACTTATAACGTTAGTGTGCAGTTTGCTGTAACTGCGCCTGGTTTCAAAGCAGGACAAAACCTGTGACCATATTAATAAAGGACGGTGAAGGGAAGAGCTGGGTTTAATGCCCTTGTCTGGTGCTTCAGATAGTAGGAGAGGTTGATCATGATCATGCAGGCAGACTGATTTAATGTCCTGATTTCTGCCTTAGGTTTCATATGCCAGTCATAAAATGTAAGAAATAAATATCCTAAAATAATTTTTTAAAAAAGTTTGGCTTATAAGCAACATATCTAAAAACATTTCTTAATTTTTATACAGAAAAGGAAAAAATAATCAGATAATCTTTTTTTTTTTTTTTTAAGGGAGATAAATCATATATATGGTTAGGAAATTCTAACAGCACAAAAGTTACAAAATAAAGAGTAAGAGCCTCTCCTCCTCTACCCCAAACCCATTCTTTATAGCCATTATTAACAGTTTTTCTGAATTTTCCCAGAAACAATTTTATGCATATACTCACATAAGTAACTGTATAAAGCTATTTTAAAAAAATTATACTCACAAGAAATGGTTTGTTTTATCATTGTGATCTTACAAATATTCTCAGCATGTATAGTTACATCTGTCTCACTTTTCAGTGTTTCAACAAGTACCCTGTTATTTGGCTGTACCATATTATTTAACCAGTATTTTAGTGCCATTGATGGACTGTTGCCTATTAAAAAAAGTTTATGCAGTTGATGCTGCATAAACATCCCATTGTATGAACTTGTATGAGTATATCCATGGGTAAATCCTTAGCAATTGTGATTACTGCATCAAATGATCTATTGCTTTGCATTTTTGTAAACATTATTGTTATTATACTATTATTATTTTGTAGAGACGGAGGTCTCTATTTTGTCCAGGCTAGTCTCAAACTCCTGGACAACAGGAGCAATCCTCCCACCTACCAAAGTGTTGGGATTATAGGCATGAGCCACTGCGCCCAACTGCTTTGCATTTATAATGTTGATAAATATTGCCTAATTTCCCTTCAGAAAGGTGGTATCAAGTTACATTCCTACAACAGTATGTGGGATGGCCCATGTCCCCAGACTTCTGCCCAAATTAAGGATTATCAGTCATTTCAATTTTTACCTGACCTGATAGGTCAAACAAGGTAGTATTTCCTTGCTACTCCATTTGCATTTAATTTTTGAATGAGATTATATTTGCATATGTTTATTGTCCATTTGCATTCCATTGTCTATAAATTACCTGTTTATGGTCTTGCCCATTTTTATACTAGGCTGTTTCTTTCTCATTAATTAATATAAGTTCTGTGAGTGAGGAAATGAGCCCTGTGTCAGTTGTGTGGTAAATAACTACTGTACCTTCTCTCATTAAACTTTTGATTTGTTTTTTTTTTTTAATCCATGTAGAAGTTTTACATACTTACAGAGACTAATTTGTCATTCTTGTATGACCTCTGTGTTTTCTGTCCTGCTTAAACTGGCCTCCAAGATTATAAATTCATCCATACGTTCTTCTGAAATTGTTTTCATTCTTTTGCATGTAGCCTACCTTTATTTTGTCACAAGGAGAAAACATGGTATCTAACTTTATTTTCCCATGTTAACCAGTAGCACCAGCACCACTTGTTGGTAATCCTTCTTTTACTCCCGATTTAAAATGCTACCTTGTTAAGAATTTAAATCCATCTCTGAGCTTTTTTCATTGTTGTCTTATTGATCTGTTCACATTTTTTCTCCCATGTGACTGTTTCTTTTCTTTTTGATTATTATAGTTTCATAATGGGTATTTTTTTTTTTTTTCTGGAAAGGCTAGTCCCTGCCTCTCAACCCTCCCTATTTCTCCTTTGTTTTTTTCTGAGTGTCTTTGTAGCTACTGGTGCATATTTATTTTTCAGATGAACTTTAATATTACTTTTAATTGCCAAAAATAATTTTTGGTATTATAATTGGAACTGAGTTGAATATAGATGTAATATAAAGAGAGTTTACATCGTTATAATATCTAATTTTCCTGAGAGCATTGTCTTTCTTTCCACTTACTTAGAGTTTCTGAGTTTTTTTCAAATAGATCCTGTACATTACTTAAGTTTATATCTAGGCATTTTGGTTGCTATTACTAATGGGATTTTTATTTTCATTATAGTTTTAAAATTTTCTTTGTTTAGAATAGCTGTTGATTTTAAAATATAACCCTGTAACCTGCCACCTTTCCAAAACAGACTTCAGTATTGTTTTTGTCTTTCCCATTGATTCTCTTGAGCTTTCTGGGTATATAATTATATCATTGGCAAACAGTGACAATTTCCATTCTTCCTTTTAAATGTTTAGACCTTCAATTTTATTCGCTTATCTTATTACATTGCTTAGTAGTTCCAGAACAATGTTAAATGGCATCTTTTGTTGTTTGTAATTTTTTTCCCCCCAAGACAGGGTCTCACTCTGTTGCCCAGACTGGAGTGCAATGGTGTGATCAGGGCTCACTGAAACCTTGACCTCCCGGGCTCAGATGATCCTCCCACCTCAGCTTCCCAAGTAGCTGGGGCTACAGGCATATACCACAACATCTGGCTAGGTTTTGTATTTTTTGTAGAAACAAGGTTTCGCCGTGTTGCCCAGGCTGGTCTCGAACTCCTGAGCTCAAGTGACCCACCTGGCTTGACCTCCAAAAGTGCTGGGATTGCAGGCGTGAGCCACCATGCCAGCCTGTTGTTTGTAATTTTAATGAGAATGTGGTGAATGTTTTATCATTAAGTAAGGTGAAGGCTTTTCGATCTCACTTATCTTTTCTTTCATCATAAGGAAATACTCCTTTATTTTTATTTTTTTAATCAAGAATTATTTTTAAATTTGGAGAAACCTTTATGGCATATTTTGGAGTGATTTGTGGTTTTTGTCTTTTGACCTTTTACTATGCTGTGTTTATATTAATATGTTTTCTAGTATTGCATCCTGGAAGGTATCCTACTTAGTTGTATTCTAGTCTTTCAATAATATTTATATTATTCTTTCAGTAATATTTATGTCATAGTTGAAATGTCTGGTTGGCAATTTTCATCATGTCAAATCTTGGTATTAGTATGCTAGCCTCACATAAAGGATTTGGAAGGTTTTCTCCTTTATTCTTTTTAAACAGTTAAAATAGTTATTTATTCCTTAGAAGACTGAAGAAATTTGTCTCTCAAACCATCTGCATTTGATACTTTTTGGGGGTAGCACTTCAATAACTTAAACTATTTCCCTTTGCATTATTAGTCTTTTATGTTTCACTCTCTGCCAGGGATAATTTTGGCATTACATTTTTCTATAAAATTATCTATTAAGTTTTATCTTCAAATTCATTTGCATCGAGTTTTGCAAAGTAAACTTTTTTTATATGTAGTAATTTTCTTTTTTAAAATTTCTAACTTTGTGTATTTGGGCTTTACTGGTTTTTAAGAACTTGCAATTGCATTTATCTATCAATTCTATTATTCCATATTTTCTAATAGAATAGTTTGTGCTTTTATCTTTGCTACATATTTCTTTCATTGGGTAATTTGTCTTTTTGCTAGTTTCTTGACTTAAAGACTAAATACATTGATCATATAATAGTTACCTAGGTGTTTAAGGTTGTGAATGTCCTTTGAGGTTGTGAATGTCCTTTGGGCACCGTTTTAGTTGCATTTCACTATATGTTACTTTCTAGCTGTCCTGCAATTTCTCTTTTGCATCCTTCTTTGACTCAGGAGTTATTTAACAAGAAAATCTTCATCATTTCCAAGTTGTTTGGTTTTTTCCCCCTCTTTTGTCATGCATTTAAAGTTTTTATTGCACTGTAAGGGGAGAATATGGTCTGTGTCATGTCAGCTGTTTGGAGTTTGTGGAGTTTTCCTTGTGGCCTAATATATGATTTTGTAAATGATCCAACGGCTCTTAAAAAGAAGAGTTATTCTGTTATAAGAATATAAAGTTTGAGATAAACCCCCCAACTTATAATATAGGTCTTAGTTCAGACTAATCACTTATTTTATAAATTGTTTGTTTTTGCATTGCCTATAATTTGTGCTTTACATATTTTGTTGCTCTGCCTTTTGATATATAAATATTTACTATTCATATCCTCACTGTAAATTAAGCCCTTCATTAACCATTAGCGGCCCCTTTGACTCATTTAACTTCCTCTGCCTAGAATTCAGGCTTGTTAGATTTAAATTTGGCAATCCAGTTTTCTATTTGTTAACGTAATCTATCTTTTTTTTACTTTTCACCTTTCTGAGTCATTTTGTTTTAGATGTGATTCTTGTTTACAATACATAGTAGCTTTTTTAAATCAAAATCATTTTTTAAAGTTCTAAAAAACTCTTTGAACCTCAGTTTCCCCATCTGTAAAATGGGTAGTTGAAAGTACCTATTGGATAAGACAAGATTTGTGCTACTCACTTTACATACATTATCTCATTTAATTCACATAAAGCTATCCTTTCAAGGTACTTCTTATTTTTTTGTCAGATGAGAAAGTGACTTAGTAAGGTGACTTTTCCAAGGTCACTCAAATGCTAATTGGTTGAGCTGCGATTCATCCCCAATCCAAGGCTTTCTAAAATCTAAAATCTTTCTACTTAGCTCATACAGCAGCATCACACCATGGGTGAAACCCCAGGTCACCCTGCATGAAATGATTCCTAGCTTTTAAGACAAGTTGTAGCAAGCAGGGAAACCTGGTAACTAGGCTCACTTTTGGACTTAATTGGAACCAGACTGCAGGGGGCTCAAGGGTCAGGCTAGCAGTCTTCTCATCAGTACCTCCTACCTGCCCCACCTTCCCAGAATGAGAGCAGCTCTGCTGCTGGGTGTGGGGCCTGGCCACACATGGGGCCTTCTTGCCTGCCCCTGCCCCCTCCGAGCTTTTCCCAAGGCTGGCAGGCACCCTCTGAGCACTGTTTCTAGCCTCAGCTCCATGTGACAGTCAGAGACAGCAGATGGAGCCAAAGACTTGGAGAAAAATGACACCCAGTTCAGAGTCCATGTTTCCTGGGGCCCAGATCCCAGTGTTGAATGTGGAGGAAAGGGCTTGGTTTATTGTTGGGGGTGGAAATTAGCAGGGGCTTTTCTTGTACGCTCTCCCTGCAGTGATTGTGTCTAGGTATCAGTAAGGAAGAGGGACCCAGGGGGGGCCAGCTAGCATGAGAACTTCCTGGAAGTTAAGGCTTGGCTCCCACAGGGTGCCTGATGAGCCTTTATAAAATATCCAGAGGCGTACCCTTTGTCTACTTGGTCTCTGTTCCTCCAGGCCTGTGGTTCCAGTAGGGGTTCAGTGAATATTGGCTGGATGAACTGGGCAAAGTATTGACTGAGCTGCTTTATTCACAACAAGAACAGACAGGAAAGTGTATTTAGACTAAGTCCTGCAGCATCTGGCACTGGGCATTAAGAAAAGTAGTGCTCAGCCTGTGCACACATTGGGCAGGGTATCAGTCCAGCTACAATACTTTCAACTGTGTGAGCGGGGCCATCACTAAGTCTCCTAGGGTCTTCTCTGTAAATTGGAGATGATGCTGACTGTGGAGTTGGCCCTGACCTTGTGCCATTTCCAAGGATGATGAAGATGGTTTTGATTGTGCCCTCTCCCTGTAGGCCTCTCCTGGGCTTTGTGGCAGGCAAGAGCACATGCTTGTTGGAGCTCTGTGAGGCCCAGGCAGTGCATGGTTCCCTGGGGTCCCCTGGGCATAACAGGGCACATCTTGCCAGTTGAACTGTGTGGCTAAGGGTAAAAGACTAAGTAGTTGGAACTCACAGCGACTTGCACATGTGCTCTGTGCCCACAGATAAGTATAGTTGGAAAAGTGGTGCTCTCAGCAGTGAGCTCAGGTCTCTGCCATTCAAACCTGGGAGCTGGCCTCAGGAGAAGAGGCCGGAGGCCAAGCTTGGTCATAGCTCTGCTCTTGTTATATGGTGCCCAGTGGCCCGGGTTCCTGCCCACTCAGACTGGAAGAATCAAGTCATCCTGGCAGGGGCCAAGGCTCTGACCTTAGTCCTTCTGGGTGCCAGTTTAGTGTGTGTGCCAGGCTGGATTGGATGTGTCAGGGGAGGGGGAATTGGGAGAAGACATAGCTTTCCTTGAGTACCTACTGTGCCATGTGCTGAGCTAGGCTTTCCAAGTACTAATTTCTAATCCTCTCAAGTATCTTCCAAAGCTGGGACACTTACCCCTCTTTGCAGCTGGAAAAACAAGCCAAATGCCATTTAATCGCACAACTATTGAGTGTGAGAACCAGTAAGCCAGTCCCCCCAAAACCTAAGCTTTATCCCTCATACCAATAGCTTTTAAACATTTTTAGCTAAAGAACTTGAATATCAAATTTTATGAAGAACCCCCACAAATACAACCTATAGAAAGGGAGCCAGTCTGGCTGAAATGCAAATGGGTGGCTTGGACCCTTCTGTTCCTGTCCCTCCTCACACCTATGGCAGCCCCAGGACTCCCTGGGAACACAAGGCTTCTTGGAATCCAGTTTGGAAATGATTCCTGTGCCCTAGAACCATGGATGGGAGAGCTCAAGACACAGCCCCTGCTGTCTGCAGGTGCATAGAGCCGGAGCTTTAGCTTCCCCATCTGTGAAATGGAGCTACTGATCCCTGTCTTGCAGGCTGCTAAACAGAGTCAGTGAGGTGAGTTTGTTTTGTTTTCTGTTTTGTTCTTTTGACCTGAAAATTGAGGTGTTTCAACTATTAATAGTATTGGTTGAGAACCTACTGGCTGCCAGATAGTCAACTAGATGCTTGTACACATGATCTCATTCGGAAAGACTGCCTTTGCCTATGAGCAAGAGTATGAAAGTGAAGATTTATTTGTTTATGAGAGGGTGATGGAACAGCTTGTCACAAACTGTAAATGTAGTCCTGGCACATGGCTTGGAGAGGACCTGAATTCCGGTGGGTGGCTGTGGAAGTGGAGAGGAAGAGCTGACAGAGACTCTGCACTGAACAACTGTCAGCACCTGGTGGAGACTGAGCAGGTGCAAAGAGGGCAGAGGGGAGGCGATAGCTGAGAGAGGGCCAGCTGGAGTTTGGAGTTAGAGGAAGAAATGGGAAAGAAGGAAGCCTAGAGCAGGAAAATCAAGGATAATGTCCTTTCTGGAGGAGAGGGGTCAACGCACAGAGGCTGGAGAGAGGACTCTGCTGTCTGCTGAACGCTTACTGGGACTGTGTACATAACCATGTACCCACTGAGTAGTACCTAAGCCTTTATTTTCAGATGGGGAGACTGAGGTTCAAAGGAGAAACTTGCTCAGGATCATAACACCAGTAAGTAAAAGACCATCGGTTCTGGCCATAGGTCATGGTGACTTTAGCTGTGAAGATTCAAATTAGAGGATGCTGGCAGAGGGTGGAAGCAAGCTGAGAAAGGCTAATGCCTAGGGAGTAAGACGTAAGTCAGAATCACTTGGGAGTTTGTGCCCAGCCAGAGAAACCCCTACTCCTTCAGGTGTGGAGCTTCTGGAAACCCTTCTCTACTCAAGAAGGGCGGAGGTGCTTCACAGGAAGGACCTGGACACACCAATGCTTGGCACCCATTCTGGGGCTTCAGAGTTCCCAACTCTCCTGACCTAGCCTGGCTTGGCCTACTGAGGTGCTGGATTGCCACATTCTGCGATCTTGTTCAAATGTCAGCTTTTCCTAGCATTACATCCATTGACCCATTTAAAATAGACACATTTGGAGAAGGAAATCGAAAAACAAAACAAAGGAACAGTTGCTTTTCCAGTCACATACACCTTGTGCAGCTTAATGAAGTCATAACAGAACCAAAGGCAGGTGCGGTATCTGTGCTTTTCAGGGAGAAAAGCAAGGTGTCACCATGAGCATCTGGGTGCCCTTTGGCCACAGCATTTTTAGACCATCTGAGGCATTGCCAAGAATCTTCCTGTTGCTTAGTGGATGAGCCTTTTGGCAAGGTTAGGAAATTAGAACTCACCGTAGTTGTGTATTTAATTAAGGTTAGGGAGAAAGTCACAGGAATTCCCTTTTTCTCTCCTTTCCCTCTGGCAGCAAGGGGCCGCATACAACCATCTCCTGCATCTTTCAGCTCTGACAGCTCCGCCTGTGCTTGCAGGTGCTAGGCCTGCCCTGGAGACCACTGGCAGGACTGCTCCTGCCCTGTAATCTTGACTCCTGGGGGTTGTGGCTTCTACTCGCTCTTTCAGTTTGGCTTCTTGAGAGTTTGTAAAATTGTACAAGATCCACAGCCAAGAGATTGCCTCTTAGCAACCTTGTGCCAGTGGCCTTGTGCCTATCCCCCAGTCTCCCACACTTACAGGAGTCCCACAGAGAGAGTCTATGCTGCTGTTTTCTTTGTAGATACACAACAAAACTGTTTTCCAACCTTTTCCTCACAATCCAGTGTACAGATAGACTATATCATGACCCAATGCACATGCAGGTGGAGAAAGTGAAAGGGTTTACAAAACAGTATCTTTACCTCCTGACTTCCACTGCATTGCATTCTACTCCAATTTTTTTCTCTTCCTTTTCACTTAAAAACCATTGGTCTTTTTAATGCACTGCATTGCACCTAAGTTTTGGAAACCTGCAGAGAGTTCAGGCTCTTGAGGTCCAGGCCCCTGTGCTCCGCTACCACACCCTGCCCACCTGGCAAGCAGGTCTGGAGGCCTCTGCCCCTCAGCTGGTCTCAGCAGTACTGGCTGCAGGTGACTATTACAGTGGCAGTGGCTGGGGAGGCCTTCTATTGATGCAAATTCTGTGTGGGGAAAGGCCCACTTGATAAAACTGTTTGGTTTTACTTAAAAGGAGTGTAGGTGAGGAAACAAGCTACACAACAATATGAATGAACTGGAGAAGTAAAAAAAAGTTAATGCAGGTGATATCCCTCTAAGAAAATTTTTTAAATTAAAATTCAGATTTAGACCAATGTGTTTTAGAAAAGGACTAACCATCAATTCCCTCTAATTGCATGGTCTCCTAATTCACTGAAGATATAGTTATTTTTACAGAACTTTGACCTTACCACAGTTTTCAACTGTGGGCCCAAGTGAAGTGTAACTAATTTTCCTTTCACAGCGCTCACCTTCCTCTTCGGTAACGCTGAGCCCCATTCTGGGTCTGCCATTTTACTACAGAGGAGAGAATTTGAAAGGTAGTCAGAAGAAGCATGAACATGTTAAAGATTTGGAAACCAGATTCCTGTAGGGAAGGAGGGAAGAATTTTAGCTCCACAGTTGTGTTCTGAGTGCCAGCTAATGGGGCTAGCCCTCTACATCCCACTGAAAGCCTGCATGGTCCCATAGGGTACAGCTCCAGACCTCAAGTGTGTAGCTGGCAGCCTGTCTTCCTCTGCAGCCATGGCATGGGGAGCTTCAGGCCCACGGAGTTAGTTTGGTTCCCTGTCCAGCAGCTGCCTTGTCCCTTCAGGCTTCGGTAGCACTCTTTCTTTTGTGACCTGGGGCCAAGGACTTCACCTTTCTGTGCCTCCATCTCTTTTCAGAGTGCTTCTGAGCATACATTGACTATTCATGTGCTTGGTGGGCACTCAGGATGTTCCTTGTTGTTTAGCAAGGGACGCCCTTTCCAGCCCGACCGTTTGAAAACCCTCAGAAATCCTTCAAAATCCGCTCTTACTCCTGCCTCTTCCTGGAGCTGCTCTGTCCTGAGGATGGAGTTGGGCTCTGCTCCTTATAGCCCAGTCACCCCTCTTCCCACTTGACTCTGTGCTGCTTAAGAGAAGGCTCCCAACCTCTCTATGTTGAAATCCCCAGCACCTAGTACCATACCTGGCCCACAGTCAGTGCTCATCAATGTTGATTGTCCCTGAATTCACGTGAAGGATAAGAAAAGCTTCATCCCATTTCCACCTCTGATGGATTGGCTGTACCATCAAGAGTTTCGTGTTGAGAAGATTCTGAGACAGAACTTGAGAAAGGGAAAGACCCCACTCTGTGGCAGATGCAAAGCCAAGCATTTTACATGCCTTTTCTTCTGATTTAACCCTAGACAACCCTGTGAAGTAGGGACTATTATCGTCTCTCTCTGAGATGAGAAAACCAGAGCTCCTGAGTTAAACAGAAGTGGACAGTGCTGGGCCTCAGACAGGCGGGGTCCCCCGGGCTGCCCCAAGTACCTGGACCTAGGCCAGCTGTCTCTCCTGGAGTTTTGGCCCTGTCCAACTGCTGGCTACTTCCTTGCGCAGAGGATGGAGTAGCAGGATCCCACCACCTTTGTGTCACCAGACTGCGCTGGAATAGGGGAGCCTTGTTTGGTGTGAGCACCTACCAGGGTTCAGAATACCAGTGTTTAGAAGAGGCTCCGCCTTCACCCTCCAAGGAAGGACAGAGCGTCCATGGTTGTTGAAAAGCGGAATGTTCCAGCTAATGAGAAACAGTTGAGAGATGGGTGGGCCACCATCCTTGTGGCAGGCCCTGTGTCCTGACCTGCTTGTCAAGGTACAGATGACAGGCAGGGGTATAGCAGGTGTGGCTTCCTCTAGCTAGACTGGCGAAGGGACCAGGGCCAGGCTGTGGGGAGGAGGGAGAAGGCCCCTTGCAATTTTTCTTTTCTCTTCCCTTTTCTTTTCCTTAACCATTTAGCTGTATCTTTTAGTAAAAGAGTACCCAGAAGACAGTTTTTCTGCACTACCATATATAGAAAATTCTAAACCTCTGGAAAGAAATAGTTCGCTGGGAAGATGGTCTGGTTTGAGGGTGAGTATTAACTTTGGGCTCATACAGCCCTTGGTTAAAGTCTAGGGTTACCATTTCTTGGCTGTGTGAATTTGGTCAAGTCAAGTAGCCTCCGTATGTCTCAGCCCCCTTGTCTGTAAGTTATTTCCATGCCACAGCATTGTGACGAGGATGACCATGGGAAGCACCTGGAATGTTGTAGCATCTGGGTAGAAACTGGTTTTTCCTATTCCTGCCAGCTCTTGCGAAAGGCTACATCCTGGCCCTCCCAGCCAGTTGATAGTGTGCCTCTCCCTCAAAGAGAAATTGATGTCTCCTGCCAACATCCAACTGGGGGAGTCCAGGAAAAGGGCAGT
>NW_022142598.1:0-10009 GCF_007565055.1 Rhinopithecus roxellana
GGGTATAAAATATCAAAACAATTAGATTTAGGTATATAAATATGAAATAATAAATATAGGTATATATTTAGACATAATAGATATAAGAGACATATTTTTAAAATATGGACATAATAGAATACTAGATATAGGTATAAAATATACACATAATAGATATAATCGACAAGGTATATAATATATATATAACAGATATAAGCATAAATATAGATATAATGTATATAATAGAGGTACGTATAAAAATAGATTATAGATACAGGTTAAAATACAGACAATAGATATAATAGATATAGGTAGAAAATATAGATATAATAGATATAATTAAAAAAAATATAATATAATAGATATAATTGATATAAGTAAAAAACATAGATAAATGCATATGGTTAAAAATATGGTTACAATAGAATAGGTATAAAATATAGAAAATGATATATAGGTATAAAATATTGACATAATAGATAACAGATAAGTTATGAAATATATACATAAATGATATAATAGATTAGGTATAAAAATAGCATAATTGATATAATAGATATAGGATAAACATATAGATTATTAGGATATAATAGATATAGGTTAAACATATAGACAATAATAGATAAAATAGACATAGGTATAAAATATAGACATAATAGATATAATAGATATAGGAATAAAATATAACATAATAGATATAGGTATAAAATATAGACATAATAGATATAGGTATAAAATAGACATAATATTAGGACAATATAGACATAATGGATTAATAAATATGGGTTATAGAATATAGAACATAATAGATATAGGTATAATATAGACATATAGATATAATATATATAGGTATAAAATATAGACATAATTTATAGAATAGTAGGTATAAAATACAGACATATAGATATAATAGAATAGTATAAAATATAGAACATATGATATAATGATAGGAATATAAATATGAATAAGATAATTAGGTATAAAAATAAGACAGATATTGATATAACAGATATAGGTATAAATTATAGACACAAGACATATAATAGATATAGGTATAAAATATAGATATAATAGGTTGAATAGACATAGATATAAAATATAGATATATACACATAGTTGATATAATAGATATAGGTATAAAATACAGACATAATAGATATAATAATTAGGTATAAAATATAGACGTAATAGATATAGGAATACAATTTGGACATAATAGATATAATAGATGTAGGTATGAAATATAGACATAATAGATATAATAGATATAGGTATAAATTATAGACATAACAGGTATAATTGATATAGGTATAAAATATAGACATAATAGATATAATAGATATAGGTAAAAAATATAGACAAAATTGTTATAGGTATAAAATATAGACATAATAGATATAATAGATACATGTATAAAATATAGATATAATAGATATAATAAATATAGGTATAAAATATAGACATAATAGATATAATAGATATAGGCATAAAATATAGACATAATAGATATAATAGATATAGGTATAAAATATAGACATAATAGATATAGTTATAAAATATAGACATAATAGATATAATAGATAGAGGTATTAAACATAGACATAATAGATATAGTTATAAAATATAGACAGAATAGTTATAGGTACAAAATATAGACATAATAGATATAGGTAAAAAATATAGACATAATAGATATAATAAATATAGCTATAAAATATAGACCTTATATATACGTATAAAATATAGATATAATAGATATAATATATATAGGTATAAAATATAGACATAATAAACATAGTAGATATAGGTATAAAATATGGACATAGTAGATATAATAGATACAGGTATAAAATGTAGGCATAATAGATATAATAGAGGTATAAAATATAGACATAATAGATATAGTTATAAATATATACATAATAGATATAATAGACATAGTTATTAAATATAGACATAATAGATATAATAGATATAAGTATGAAATATACACATCATAGATATAATAGATATAGATATAAATTATAGACATAATAGGTATAATTGATATAGGTATAAAATATAGACAAAATAGATATAATAGATATAGGTATAAAATATAGACATAAGAGATAGATATACGTATAAAACGTAGACATAATAGATATGATATATATGGGTATAAAACATAGATATAATACATATAATATATATAGGTATGAAATATAGACATAATAGATATAATAGATACAGGTATAACATATAGACATAATAGATATAGGTAAAAAATGTAGACATAATGGATATAATAGATATAGGTATATAATATAGACATACTTAATACAGGTATAAAATATAGACAGAATTGATACAACAGATATAGTTATACAATATAGAGATAACAGTTATAATAAATATAGGTATTAAATATAGACATAATAGGTATAGTTATAAAATAAAGACATAATAGATATAGGTATAAAATACAGACATCATAGATATAGGTATAATATATAGACATAATAGATATAATAGATATAGGTGTAAAATACTGACATAAAAGATATAATAGATATAGGTGTAAAATATAGTCATAAAAGATATAATAGATATAGGCATAAAATGTAGACATAATAGAGATAGGTATAAAATATAGATACAATAGATACAGCTATAAAATAAAGACATAACATACATGATAGATATAGGTATAAAATATAGACATAATAGATATAATAGATATACGTAAAAAATATGCACAGTAGAGATATAATAGACATAGGTATAAAATATAGACAAAATAGATATAACAGATACAGATGTAAAATATAGATATAATAGATATAGGTATAAAATATGGACAAAATAGATAAAATAGAAATACGTATAAAATATAAATATAATAGATTTAGATATAAAATATAGATATAATAGATATACTAGAAACAGGTGTAAAATATAGATATAATAGATATAATTCTAAAATATAAATGTTATAGATATAATAGATATAGGTATAAAATATAGACATAATAGATATAATTGATATAGGTATAAAATATAGACATAATAGATATAATAGATACAGGTATAAAATATAGACATAATAGATATAATAGTTACAGATACAAAATATAGATATAATAGATATAGGTATAAAATAGAGATATAATAGATATAATATATATATGTATAAAAATAGGTATAATAGATACAGGCATCAAATATAGACAATAGATATATTATATAAAGGTATAAAATATAGATATAATAGATATAATTATAAAATATAAATATAATAGATATAATAGATATAGGTAAAAAATATAGATATAACGGATATAGGTATAAAATATGGTTATAATAGATATAAGTATAAAATATAAATATAATAGACAGATATAGCCATAAAATATAGATATAATAGATATGATAAATATATGTAGAAAACATAGATATAATAAATATAATGGATATAGGTATCAAACATACATATAATAGATATAGGTATAAAATATAGATACAGCGGATATAACAGATATAGGCATAAAATATAGACATAATAGATATAACAGATATAGGTGTAAAATATAGACATAATATATAGTTATAAAATATAGACATAATAGTTATAATAGATATAGATATAGGTGTAAAATATAGACATAAGAGATATAGGTATAATATTTAGACATAATAGATATAATAGACATAGGTATTAAATATAGACATATATATATAATAGATGTGGTATAAAATAGACACATAATAGATATAATAGATATAGGTATGAAATATAGATATAATTCATATCTATATCTATTATATCTATGATGTGTATATTTCATACTTATATCTATTATATCTATTATGTCTATATTTAATACCTACGTCTATTATATCTATTATGTCTGTATTTTATACCTATATCTATTATATCTATTATGTCTATATTTATCCCTGTATTATATCTATTATGTCTATATTTTATAACTCTATCAATTATATCTATTATGTCTATATTTTATACCTCTATTATATCTATTATGCCTACATTTTATACCTGTATCTATTATATCTACTATGTCCATATTTTATACCTATATCTATTATGTCTATTATGTCTATATTTTATACCTATATATATTATATCTATTATATCTATATTTTATACGTATATATATTAGGTCTATATTTTATAGCTATATTTATTATATCTATTATGTCTATATTTTATATCTAAATCTATTATATTTATATTTTATACGTATTTCTATTTTACCTATACCTATAATAGATATAATAAATAGAGGTACAAAATATAGACATAATTGATATAATAGATATAATGGATAGAGGTATAAAATATAGACATAATAGATATAATAGAGATATAAATTATAGACATATTAGATATAATATATATAGGTATAAAATATAGACATAATAAATATAGTAGATAGACGTATAAAATTTTGACATAATAGATATAACAGATAGACGTATAAAATATGGAAAAAATAGATATAATAGATATAAGAGATAGAGGTATAAAATATAGACAAAATATATATGGCAGATAGAGGTATAAAATATAGACATAATAGATGTAATAGATAGAGGTATAAAATATAGACCTAATAGATATAATAGATAAAGCTATAAAATATAGACATAAAAGATATAATAGATAGCTATATAAAATATAGACAATAGGCCGGCCGCGGTGGCTCAAGCCTGTAATCCCAGCACTTTGGGAGGCCGAGACGGGCGGAACACAAGGTCGGGAGATCGAGACCATCCTGGCTGACACGGTGAAACCCCGTCTCTACTAAAAAATACAAAATACTAGCCGGGCGTGGTGGCGGGCACCTGTTGTCCCAGCTACTTGGGAGGCTGAGGCAGGAGAATGGCGTAAACCCAGGAGGCAGAGCTTGCAGTGAGCTGAGATCCGGCCACTGCACTCCAGCCTGGGCGACACAGTGAGACTCAGTCTCAAAAAAAAAAAAAAAAAAATATATATATATATATATATATAGACAATAGATATCATAGATACAGGTATAAAATATAGACATAATAGGTATGATAGATACAGGCAAAACAGATATAATAGATATAGGTATAAAATATAGACATTATAGATATAATAATTAGGTATAAAATATAGACGTAATAGATATAGGAATAAAATTTAGACATAATAGATATAATAGATGTAGGTATGAAATATAGACATAATAGATATAATAGATATAGGTATAAATTATACACATAATAGGTATAATTGATATAGGTATAAAATATAGACAAAATAGATATAATAGATATAGATAAAAAATATAGACAAAATTGTTATAGGTATAAAATATAGACATAATAGATATAATAGATACATGTATAAAATATAGATATAATAGATATATTAAATATAGGTATAAAATATAGACATAATAGATATAATAGATATAGGCATAAAATATAGACATAATAGATATAATAGATATAGGTATAAAATATAGACATAATAGATATAGGTATAAAATATAGACATAATAGATATAATAGATAGAGGTATTAAACATAGACATAATAGATATAGTTATAAAATATAGACAGAATAGTTATAGGTACAAAATATAGACATAATAGATATAGGTATAAAATATAGACATAATAGATATAAAAAATATAGCTATAAAATATAGACCTTATATATACGTATAAAATATAGATATAATAGATATAATAGACATAGGTATTAAATATAGACTTATATATAATAGATGTGGTATAAAATATACACATAATAGATATAACAGATATAGGTATGAAATATAGACATAATAGATATAGGTATAAAATAGAGACATAATAGATATAATAGATATAGTTATAAAATTTAGACGTAATAGATATTAAAGATATAGGTATAAAATATAAACATAATAGATATAATAAACCTGGGTATAAAATATAGACATAATAGATATAATAGATATAGGTATGAAATACAGACATAATAGATATAATAGATATAGGTATAAAATATAGGCATAATAGATATGATATATATAGGTATATAATATAGACATAATAGATATGATAGATATATGTATAAAATATAAACATAATAGTTATAATAGATATAGGTATAAAATATAGACATAATAGATATCATAGATATAGGTATAAAACATAGACATAATAGATATAATAGATACATGTATAAAATATACATATAATGGATATAGGTATAAAATATAGATACAATAGATATAATAGGTAGAGATAATAGATATAATAGATATAGGAATAAAATATAGATATAATAGATATAATGGATATGGGTATCAAATATACATATAATATATATAGGTACAAAATATAGATATAGTGGTTATAATAGATATAGTTATAAAATATAGACATAATAGATATAATGATATAGGTATAAAATATAGAGATAATAGATATAATAGATAAAGATATATAATATAGAGATAATAGATATAATAGATATCGGTATAAATTATAGACATAAAAGACATAAAGGATAGGGGTATAAAATATAGATATAATAGATATAGGTATAAAATATCGATATAATAGATATAGTAGATATACATATAAAATATTGATATAATTGATACAGGTACAAAATATGGATATAATAGATAAGATAGACTTAGGTATAAAAAAGAGATATAATAGATATAACAGATATAGGTATTAAATATAGACATAATAGATATAATAGATATAGTTATCAAATATAGACATAATAGATATAATAGATATAGGTATACAATACAGACAAAATAGATATAATAGATGTAGGGATAAAACATAGACAGAAAAGATATAATAGATATAGGTATAAAATATAGACATAATAGGTATAATAGATATAGGTATAAAATATAGACATAATAGATATACGTATAAACTATAGACATAATAGATATAATAGATATAGGTATAAAATTTAGACATAATACATATAGGTATAAAATATAAACATAATAAATATAGTAGATATAGTTATGAAATATAGACATAATAGATATATATATATAGGAATAAAATATAGACATAATAGATATAGGGATAAAATATAGACATAATAGATATAATAGAAATAGGTATAAAAAATAGACATAATAGATATAATAGATATAGGTATAAAACATAAACATAATAGATATAATAGATACAGGTATATAATATAGACATAATAGATATAGGTATAAAATATAGACATAAATATATAATAAATATACGTATAAAATATACACAGAATAGATATCTTAGATATAGGTGTAAAATAAAGACATAATAGATAAAGATATAAAATAAAGACATAATATATATAATGGATATAGATATAAAATATAGACATAATATATAGTTATAAAATAAAGACATAATAGATATAATAGATATAGGTGTAAAATATAGACATAATATATAGTTATAAAATATAGACATAATAGTTACAATAGATATAGGTATAAAATATAGACATAATAGATACAGGTATAATATTTAGACATAATAAATATAATAGATATAGGTATAAAATATAGACAAAATAGATATAATTGATATAGGTATAAAATATAGACATAATAGATATCATCGATATAGGTATAAAAAATAGACAAAATAGATAAAGGTATAAAATAAATGTATAAGAGATATAATAGATATAGTTATAAAATATAGACGTAATAGATATTATAGATATAGGTATAAAATATAGTCATAATAGATATTCGTATAAAATATACACATAGTTGATATAATAGATATAGGTAAAAAATATAGACATAATATAGATATAAAATATAGACATAATAGATATGATATATATTGATATAAAATATAGACATAATAGATATAATAGATATAGACATAAAATATAGTCATAATAGATAAAATAGATACAGGGAGAAAATGTAGATACAATAGATATAGGTATAAAATACAGATACAATACATAAAATAGATATATGTATAAAAACTAGATATAATATATACAGGTATAAAATGTACACAATAGATATGATAGATATAGCAATGAAATATAGATATAATAGATATAATTATAAAATATAAATATAATAGATATAATAGATATAGGAAAAAATATACATATAATGCATATAGGTATAATTTTTGGTTAAAATCGATATAAGTTTAAAATATAGATATAATAGATATAATAGATATAGGAATAAAATATAGACATAATAGATATGATAGAAATATGTATAAAATATAGATATAATAGATATAATGGATATAGGTATAAAAGATAGATATAATAGATATATGTATAAAATATAAACATAATACATATAATCGCTACAGGTATAAAATATAGACATAACAGATATAGGTATAAAGATTAGACATAATAGATATAATAGATATAGGTATAAAATATAGACTTAATACATACAATAGATATAAGTATAAAATATAGACATAATAAATATAATAGATATAGGTATAAAATATAGACATAATAGATATAACAAATATAGGTATAAAATAGAGACATCATAAATTTGATAGATATAGGGATAAAATATAGACATAATAGATATAATAGACATAGGTATAAAATATGGACATAATAGATGTAATAGATAGAGGGACAAAATATAGACATAATAGATATAATAGATAAAGGTATAAAATATAGATATAATTGATATAATTAGAAAATATAGATATAATTGATACAGGTATAAAATACAGACATAATAGATATGATAGATATAGGTATAAAATATAGACATAATAGATATGATAGATATAGGTATAAAATATAGACATAATAGATATAATAGATATAGGTATACAATACAGAAACAATAGATATAATAGATATAGGTATCAAATATAGACATAATTGACATCATAGACATTTATAAATATAGATATCATAGATATAATAGATATAGGTATAAAATATAGACATAATAGATATAAAAGATATAGGTATAAACCGTAGACATAATAGATATAATAGATATAGTTTTAAAATATAGACATAATAGATATAAGAGAGGTATAAAATATAGACATAATAGATATAATAGATATAGACAGATATAATAGATATAGGTATAAAATATAAACATAATACATATAATAGATATAGTTATAAAATATAGATATAATAGATAGAGGTATAAAATATAGACATAATAGATATAATAGATAGAGGTATAAAATATAGACATAATAGATATAATAGATTGAGGTATAAAATATAGACATAAGAGATATAATAGATAGAGGTATGAAATATATTTAAAATAGATATAATAGATATTGCTATAAAATATATACAATAGATATAATAGATAAAAGTGTAAAAGATAGACATAATAGATATAATAGATACAGACATAATAGATCTAATAGATATATGTATATAATATAAACATAATAGATATAATATAGATAGGTATAAAATATAGACATAGTAGATATAATAGATATAAGTATTAAATATAGACATAATAGATATAGGTATATAATATAGATATAATAGATATAATAGAGGTATAAAATACAGTCATAGTAGATATAATAGATATAGGTATAAAATATAGACATAATAGATATAGGCATAAAATATAGACATAATAGATGTATTGGATATAGGTAAAAATAAAGACATAATAGATATAGGTTAAAATATAGACATAATAGAAATAATATGTAGTTATAAAACACAGACAAAATAGATATAATAAATAGAGGAATAAAATATAGACATAATTGATATAATAGATATAATGGATAGAGGTATAAAATATAGACATAATAGATATAATAGAGGTATAAATTATAGACATATTAGATATAATATATAGGTATAAAATATAGACATAATAAATATAGTAGATAGACGTAAAAAATTTTTGACATAATGATATAACAGATAGACGTATAAAATATGGAAAAAATAGATATAATAGATATGAGGGATAGAAGTATAAAACATAGACAAAATAGATATGGCAGATAG
>NW_022142599.1:0-78692 GCF_007565055.1 Rhinopithecus roxellana
GATCAGTTTTCCCTCTGTTTATAAGAATACGATACGATGCCTATAATATCTAATACTTCATCTCATTCTCCTTCTCCTCTTGATGGAAACATGCTGTAAAATTAAAGCAAAATTATGCTGTTCCCTGAGCCTGGTATGTGTCGAACTGCTCTCCAATGGTTCTTCTTCCCAATTTCAATGTAGGGAAGTCTATAGTCTTACTACTCAGATCATGGCCAAGGACCAGCAGCATCAGGGTCACCTGAGAACTCACTACAAATGAAGAATCTCAGGCGTGCTGAATCAGAACGTGCAGCTTAGATGAACTCCCCACTGATTTATTCTGGGAAGGGAAGTTCTCTTCTATCTTGATTGAACATGACATTCAATGTGTATTGCAATATTACCTGTCCCAGATTTTTCTCCATCCTTTTCTTCTGTGGCTACATTTGAAACAGAATCTTTCTTTTCACTCGTAGTCTGAATGGGATTTGAAACGAAACAATCAATACATAAAGTATATTTCACAGACTATAGAGTTAATAGTTAAAAACATAAATGAGAGTGTAATTACCTTCAAGGCCGGTTGTTTCTGAGAAGACACTGAAAAGCAAGAGGGATACATAATCAATCATGTGTAAATGTGATAAAGTTATCCATACATGCTTGCAGTGTTAGCATCAAGCTGTATCCTCCTGCCTGTATTAGTTTAGGTTTTTATGTTTTATTTTTTGTGTCTTGGGACTGGAACATGACAGAAATACACTGAAGAAAACATGAATATAGGCTTCACGAAATATACCCTTACAATTTCAAACCTGATATGATTTGTCATATGTCTAAACTAAAATGAAACAGTGTCAGTATCAATGTGGATATGCTGAGGGATAAAAGCAAATGTAGTCTAAAAACAGAGGAGCAACTGATACACCTGGGAATCAATGTCAAAGCAGGTGGTACACGCTCTCGCATGTCTTTAATGCAAGAGATCAGAAGTACATATACCATTATACTACAAACATTCATCATGCTCTTTAACTTGCCTGATAGCTAAGAAGGTACACAATTACAATGACACTTCAGCTGAATATACACTTCATGTCTCCTCAGTGGAAGTGTCCTAAATTGATCAGCTTGGATATATGTTTGGTGAATTCTAGTAGATAGTGTTCATTATTTCTCAGACCAATGAGGTGTAATAATTGCCTGTGTTTCTTGTGTCCTCTAGTTTAGCCTTCTGAAAGTCTTTTCATCCACTCATGGCAACAACATATAATATATAAACCTCAATAAAAAGTATCATCATTTATCAATATTAACATACTTCTACAAAATAAGACTGCTACAAGCATTAGGTATTAATAAGCTTTTACATTTGGAAATGACTCCAATATTCATTGAAAATAACCATTTTATTAATCAATTAATGATTTCAACATTATTTTTGTTTCTAAAATAGTCTGAAGTATCATGTTATTCTCTAAGGAATTTTCATTAAATTGCTATTGTATCCAAAAGTTAGCTCCTTGAAGAACAAAGCCAATGTATGCATATTCATGTTTATTTCATTTGAATAACTAATATCAGCAAAATCTATGTCTCTGATTCCCAATAGTAACAAAGAGGAGCAATGAGTCACTGTGGTTTATCTGAATTCTAGTACTCTTTCCTTCTTCCAGTAATTTCTGGAGCAGCCAAAGTCAAATCATCCTTTACGCAAATATTCTAAATGCATTTGAAGTGAGTCCAGTTATACTTAAGAGTCGTAATTTTAAAAATCATTTTCGGCCGGGCGCGGTGGCTCAAGCCTGTAATCCCAGCACTCTGGGAGGCCGAGACGGGCGGATCACAAGGTCAGGAGATCGAGACCATCCTGGCTAACCCGGTGAAACCCCGTCTCTACTAAAAAAATATAAAAAACTAGCCGGGCGAGGTGGCGGGCGCTTGTAGTCCCAGCTACTCGGGAGGCTGAGGCAGGAGAATGGCGTAAACCTGGGAGGCGGAGCTTGCAGTGAGCTGAGATCCGGCCACTGCACTCCAGCCTGGGCGACAGAGCGAGACTCCGTCTCAAAAAAAAAAAAAAAAAAAAAAAAAATCATTTTCTTTGTACTCATGAAGGCTCCTAAAATTCCTACATTTCCCGGATTCAGCAGTTCAGCTCTTTTGCCATCTCTTTTTCCACTTTTGCAAAAACATACACATCAAAGAAATAATTCATAATCAGATTCCCATGTAAATAAGTTAAATAAAATCTCTAAATAACCAGAGACTTATATTATTATTAATAACTAACCAAATATATACGTGCATATATATATATATATATGTGTGTGTGTGTGTGTGTGTGTGTCATGATTGCCAAGATTATTGGCAGTTACCCTTTTATACTCAAGAAATGCATTCTTTGATTCCTTGTTCCTAACGCTAGTTTGATATGATATACCGTAGAGGTATCTCCGGTCCTTTTATGAAATAACTACCTCAGTAAACACACCTTTCCTAAAGAAAAAAAAAAAAAAACTTTTTCTAGATTAAACTGCATCCCAATATGCTAACTGACATGAATGAAGCACATATCATTGATGTGCAAAACTTACAGGGAGAAGAAATGAGACCCTGTGGGTCACCCTCATCCTTCTAACTTCCGCTTTCCATTAAGTGACTTTCCACAAGTCTCATCAGAAACCTTCAAATTACCTAGCTAGATGCTTTGTTTACACCTGCCCAATTTGACATATACTCTTTTTCATTCATAAATCTAATATCCATATTGGTGGACTTCATTCTTTGACCTCGACATTCATTTCTTCATTATTCTCACGACTGTATTGTGACATCTGTACAATCCCATACTGACACATGTGAAGATAAGGTTTTGCTTTATTAAAATGTTAAACGTGTCAGACACGTGACTAACATGTACAAATTCCTTCTTCACAAAAGCAGCCCCATGGCCTCCTCTCTCCCATAGACACTCTGTTTCATAACTGTTCTTCATTTACATCCGTTTAAGTATCTATCATCTCTCATTTTGTCTCTATGCTTTCACTTCATATTATGAGTTATTATCATAGGCTCACCAATCTACCTTACCTATTTTCCTCTCCAGGAGACAGTACTGAGCAATAAATTAGAATCTTCCAGGATATGAATACTTTCATCTACACAAGACTTTGTGGAGCTATTTTATGTTTAACTATGAATAAAACCACTATTTCTATGCCTTCCAGAGAAACGGACTCTGAAATGTTATTGAACGTAACCTATTTAAAAACTTCTTTAACTAAAATGACACTGTCTCTCCTCAATGCACCAACATCTTCAGAAATAACTTGTGAAGACTTGAAAACATGTCAGTAATTGACATGAAAAATGAAGCACTGACATAATTTTTTGCAGGTATAAATAAGACACGCTGAGATCCTTACTAGATCCGAGAAGAGTGCCATGAGACAGGAAATAAATATGGAACAAAAATATTTTCATTTGTAATGAAAATTATTCTATTTACAGTTTTCAGAAGAGAAAAAATACACACACACACACACATTCATACACAAAAAACACAGCAATATGGCTTTACAGGGTGTTTTGTCTTCAAGGCCCTATTTGTCATTTGACATCCGGGAACACTCTATAGGGATCAACAAAGGGGTTCTAAATTGTGACCTGAGTAGTTTAGAGTTTAGCATTCATGAAGGGGAGCCAAGAGGACAAGTAACATTTTGACCATTGACCATTTCCTCTCCTTACTGACATTCTCTGAAAAGCACACACTGGATTTTCTCAGGGTTATGACATGTCAAAAAGACATGCTTTAAGGGGGAAACAGGTGCAATCAGCACAGCCATGGGAGAGATACAGCTATGCTTGCTAGGATTTCCAATATTTCTGTTTCATTTCTAATATAGTACAAATCAATAAAAGCAACCACTGTCTTAAAAGGCTATGTCTACCAAAGAGTCAGGAAAGCATGACTACTTACTTTCTTCATTTTTAAAACTCAGAGGTACTCCACACACACTCTCAAATAAAACTGCACACAAGTTCTTTAGTTTAATTAGATCCCATTTGTTAATTTTGCCTTTTGTTGCCATTGCTTTTGGTGCTTTAGTCATGAAGTATTTGCCCATGCCTATGTCCTGAATGGTACTGCCTAGATTTTCTTCTAGGATTTTTATACTTTTAGAACTTACTTTTAAGTCTTTAAATCATCTTGAGTTAATTTTTGTATAAAGTGTAAGGAAGAAGTCCAGTTTCAGTTTCCTGCATAAGGCGAGCTAGTTTTCCCAACACCATTTATTAAATAGGTAATCATTTCCCCATTGCTTTTGTCAGGTTTGTCAAAGATCAGATAGTGTAGATGTATGGCATTATTTCTGAGGCCTCTGTTCTGTTCCATTGGTCTATATATATCTGTTTTGGTACCAGTACCATGCTATTTTCATTACTGTAGCCTTGTCATATAGTTTGAAGTCAGGTAGCACGATGCCTCCAGCTTTGTTCTTTTTGTTTAGGATTGTCTTGGCTATATGGGCTCTTTTTTTGGTTCCATATGAAATTTAAAGTAGTTTTTTTCTAATTCTGTGAAGAAAGTCAATGGTAGCTTGATGGGTATAGCACTGAACCTACAAATTACTTTGGGTAGTATGGCCATTTTCAAATTACTGATTCTTCCTATCCACAAGTATGGAATGTTTTTCCATTTGTTTGTGTCCTCTTACTTCCTTGAGTGGTGGTTTGTAATTCTCCTTGAAGAGGTTCTTCAAATCCCTTGTGAGTTATATTCCTTGCTATTTTATTCTCTTTGTAGCAATTGTGTACGGGGGTTCACTTATGATTTAGCTCTCTATTATTGGTGTATAGGAATGCTTGTGATTTTTGCACACTGACTTTGAATCCTGAGACTATGAGGAAGTTGCTTATCAGCTGAAGGAGATTTGGGGCTGAGACAATTTGGTTTTCTAAATATACAATCATGTCGTCTGCAAACAGAGACAGTTTAACTTCCTTTCTTCCTATTTGAATACTGTTTATTTCTTTCTCTTGCCTGATTGCCCTGGCCAGAACTTCCAATACTATGATCAGAGTGAACAGGCAACCTACAGAATGGGAGAAAATGTTTGCAGTCTCTCCGTCTGACAAAGGCCTAATATCTAGAATCTACAAGGAACTTAAACAAATTTACAAGTAAAGAACAAACAATCTCCTTAAAAAGTGGGCAAAGGATATGAACAGACACTTCTCAAAAGAACACAATTATGCAGCCAACAAACATCTGAAAAAAAGCTCATCATCACTGATCATTGGAGAAATGCAAGTCAAAACCACAATGAGATACCATCTCATGCAGTGGAAACAACAGATGCTGGAGCAGATGTGGAGAAATAGGAATGCTTTTACACTGTTGGTGGGAGTGTCAATTAGTTCAACCATTGTGGAAGACAGTGTGGTGATTCCTCAAGGATCCAGAACCGGAATCCCATTATTGGGCACATACTCAGTGCATGTGTGTGTGTGTGTGCATGTGTGTGTGTGTGTGTGTGTGTGTGTGTGTATACAGTGGCTTGTTCCTATAATCTCAGCTACTCAGAAGGCTGAGGCAAAAGTATCACTTGAGAAGCCCAGGAGTTTGAGAACAGCCTGGGCAACATAGCAAGACTCTTTATTAAAAAAAAAAAATCACGCAGGCTGGGCACAGTAGTAGTACATGCCTGTGATCTCAGCATATTGGGAGGCCAAGGCAGGTGGATCACTTGAGGTCAGAAGTTTGAGACCAGCCTGACCAAACATGGTGAAACCCCATCTCAACAAAAATACAAAAACAATTAGCCAAGTGTGGTGGCACACATGTGTAATCCCAGCTCCTCGGGAGGCTGAGACAGGAGAATCACTTGAACCCAGGAGGCGGAGGTTTCAGTGAGCCGAGATTGTGCCATTCCACTCCAGCCTGGGTGACAGAGTAAGACTTCATCTCAAAAGAAAAAATAAGAAATCATGAACTTTGTACATGCTTTAGACCTTGTAGGAAAAAAAGTATAGGACTTTGATGCTTTATTACAGAGACTCATGATTTGTTGCAAAGCAGTATTTTAGAAACATACTTGGAGGTTATACTAAAATTATTAGTTATACTATTTGTGGGTAACTAATGAATTAAGAACTCTTATTTCCTTTCTTATGTGCTTAGCATATACTTATCAAATGCGAAGAAGAATATATTATCAAAATTTGTTACAAGTGAATTGCAGTAAAAAGTAGTCATAATTCTAACAGAATCATATCAGACTGACAGAAAATGGCATCATTAGTAGAATCAATATAATGAACCGACAGTGTCAAAGAACATGATTTCTGGACAAATGAACCAGGAGCAGCTAGAACAGAGTATACAGTAGTCTCCCTTATCTGCTGTATGTGTAGAAAACACATATTCAACATAATGTTCCTCTTCTCTCACACCACAACAACAATCATCAACACAGAAGATTTCTGTGACCAAATGTGTATATTTCCCCAGCAACAAGCAAACAATTCTGTGGCAGACACCAAATGGGTGCCCTCTAATTCTGACACTATCTACTTGGGGATTGTGTCAGATCGCACAGGTTGAGGGCTCAGTACCACAAGGCTATTCCCCCACAACAGTCACAAGTCTGGGCCTCCAGAACTTCCAATCAACTTCCAGGTGGACTTCAAGTTGGGTTTCCCAGGACCCCCTCTTTGGTTTGATTAATTTACTAGAGTGGCTCAGAGAACTCATGGAAACACATTTACCAGTTTCTTATAAAGAATATTCAAGGATACAGATAAAGAGATGCATAGTGCAAGATATGGGGGGAAAGTAACATGCATCCACGTCCTCCCAGGGCACTCACCCTCTGGGAACATCCAGGTATTCTCCATACACCTCCATGTATTGGAGAGTTTCCAGGTAGCTGAATACAGCTATCCCGATGCTCTCCAAATCCAAACCGTTTGGGATTTAATGAAAGCTTCATTACATAGACACGACTGATTAATTGAACATTCAGCCCCTCTCACATCCCAGGAGGTGAGGGGTGGGGCTCAAAGTCCCAACCCTCTATTCACACCCTGATCTCTCTGATGATGGGCCCCACCCTGAAGCCATCTGGAAGCTGCCTGCCATGAGTCAATCATTAGCATACAAATGACATCATGTTGGAAATTCTGAGGATTTTCGGAGTTGTATGACAGAAAATGGAGTTGAAGACCAAATATATATTTCATAATATGACATTTGGTGGTTTAGTCACTGACATAATCTGCTCCTAACATCCAACCAATGATATTATCATGGCTCACGGATCCAAGATCACGTGAAGCAGATGATCCTCTTTCTGACATACAGTCAAATAGAAGGTCAATAGGAGCCTAAGACTACATGGCAATGTCTACTACATTCACCTCACTTATCACATAGCCATTTTATCTCACATCAGTGCAGAAAGTAGGGTGACTATAGTACATGATACTTTGTGAGATCACATTCACATAACTTTTATTACAGTATATTGTTACAATTGATCTACTTTACCATTAGCTATTATTAATCTCTTATTGTGCCTAATTTATGCATTACATTTTATTATAGATATATATATTTTTAAAAATTACTGTACACATAGAGTTCAGCACTATTCATGTTTTCAGGCATTCACTAAGGGTCTTGAAATGTATCCCCCATGTGTAAGAGGAAATTACTGTACTTATTTTGTTGAAACACAACAGTTTCTCCACCTCTTCAGTTTAAACTGTTTAGGATAAAGCACTCTAATTCAAAAAGTCAAAGTCTATGAAAACTGTACTCTACTCTACGGCAAAACACAGGATACAGACCAGGGTCAAGGATCCCCGCAAAGACTTTTCAGCTGCCAGTGCAGAACAGCCTAAGAGAGATCAGTGTCCTTACTCTCACAAATCCTCTCCTAGGGAAGATTCTGATGAGTTTGCTTAGTTCTAGCCGTTCATTCACCCTATGTAGGGCACAAACAATGCTTAAATTCAGTTATCATTTTACCTCCTTCAAAAAAACACACACAGAGAAAATATCACTCCCTTAAAAGCTTATCCAATCTGAGTCTTGTCCCCTCATCAGAGAGAAGCTTATAAAGAAACACTGGGTAGGTACGGCAAGTTGCCAGGGAGTACTTTCTAATATATAAAATGTACATAAAGGAACCATAAACTCACTGGAGCTACCAAGATGTGCCAACAGTTGTCCCCTTACCTAGTGGGAAAAACGACAACAACAAATCTTTGTCACTTCATGTAAACAAAACTAGTAGGACTCTCTTGGCATTTTTCACCATGGAAAACCTAGTTATAAGTGAGCCATGTTATAATAATATTATATACTGTTTTCAAACTGATCCCTCAAAGAAAGAAGGTCAATAAGAAATATATTTGTATGCCTATAGTATTCACTAGCTGGTCTTATTTCCAATTGCAAGGTAAATAGGAAAGATGTTCTGACTCCAGTTTGATAAAGTACAGCCTCTCGAGATTGTCCCTTTCCACTGCTCGTCTATCTGGACCCACCTCACAGAGAAGGAAGATCCAGTTAGTGCTGTGTAGTACGCAGCACGAAGTCATTTTCCTCAACCCTCCCATTATGTGGCAAATGTCTATATAAATTATGCTTTTTCAACATGTAAAGCATTTGCCATTAACTCCTACATTAATAAGCTAAAAGCAAAAAAGCACAATGGATAGCTCAATTGAATACATCCAATTATCTTGGAAATTTATGTTTTTTAATATTGAAAAAGATATCCACTATATTATCCTTAATATAAGACTATGCTGGACATATCAAAACTATGGAGACAGCAGAAATATTAGTAGTTGACAGGGGTCAGTTGGGAGGGAGGAATAAAAAAGGAGAGACGAATTTCAGGGCAGCATAAGTATTCTAAGATGCTACAATGGTGGGTACATTTATTATACATTTGTCCAACTTTAGAGAATGTACAATACAAAGAGTGAACTTAAATATAAACTATGGACTTTGGTGATTATTACAATGCGTCAATGTAAGATTCTCAGTTGTAACAAATGTACCACTCAGGTGGGAGATATTGATAATGGGGGGAGCTATGCATGTGTGGAGGGATGGCATATATGAAAAATCTCTTTAGGTTCTTTTCAATATTGCTGAGAATATAAAACTGCTCTTAAAATAAAGTTATTAATTTTTTTAAAAGATTGTCACTGAATCTTCTATTACCATATATTGTAGCAAGATGTACTCAATTTGAAACAGAATATGAACATTCTCTCCAGAATTATAGCATATAAAAATACATAAAGCAAATAACTAAACTATATTAACAGGCAAGAAAATAACGGATAAATGATTGATTTTTTAAATTTCATAATTATAAACAAAAATTTAACAAAATATAAAACAAAACTGAACCATCTATATAATTAAAATGAAACAAATCTTTTATTTTAATTTTAAATCAGAAATCATTACTTATTTTATCTAACCATTGTACTGAAAGGTTAGTCGAATAAGAACAAATAATAATTATCTAATATTGCCATAGTAACTTCGGTATAGAAACCTGTTAAATATTCACCAAAATTCCAAAATCTAACAGCACAGAAACTTAATATGTCGTATTAAGTTGCAACTGGCACAAATGAAATAAGCACCATGCTATGTTATATCACCATATTATTCACTATTAAATAGAATTTGTAAGACAATACCTAAAATTAAGTTGGGGCTATAACTGCTGTGAAAAAAATAATTCATATAACAGTCGTAAGACTGTCATTCTTAGAAAAGCCTGCATGCAAAATTGGCCCTTTGTTCCTGTTTGGAAATTTGCATTTTAAAGGTTTGTCACCATTTCCTAACTGAGAAAAGCTGCTCACTGTACCTAAACTGTTTGCATAAACAATGTGGTTGACTCTGAGCAGCTGATTTTCTTCTGGAAGTGTGGAATTCTTGTACCTGTGTGAGAGAGAATGCCTATGTAAGGAGCTTCCATAAAAACCATGGCTACTGTGTCAGCCTCTAGTCAGACTCATACTGGTAGACAACACCGCCTATGTGCTGTCAAAATTCCAGACTACAGGAATTCAGCACATCCTGGTACCTCCACAGGAGAGGGCTCCTGGAAGCTTGTGCCTGGCTTCCCCAAGACTTGTCACATGCCCCTTTGCCCTGAGCCAATTTTACTTTGTATTCTTTCACTGAAACAAATCAAAGCCCTGAGTAGGACTGTCTGCTGAGTCCTTCCAAGTAAATCACCAAACACAGAGGTGGTCTTGGGAAACCCTGACACAACTGCATTATATGAAATGAGTTTTCTTTAAGGTGATGTGACATGTGACTACAATCAGAAGACTGTTTACAAAAAACTTTCCCTAATCTGTTTTCCTTGACAGTTGCCTTTGAGATTCCTGTATTTCTTCATGAATAAATCCATAAAGGAATAGAAATAATTATGACAAAAAAACGAAAAACAAGCAGCAATCTTACTTTAACCAGAATTTAAAAATTGAGAATATGGATGATTAAAAATATATTCCATAGTATGAAAGCTTCTAGAAGAGAAACAAAGAGATCACAGTCAATTGTCTTCAACTCAGCAAGATTTCTTTTGTAATAATTGGGGATCAGGCCAGGTGCAATGACACGCACCCATAGTCCCAACTACTCCAACGGCTGAGGCAGGAAGATTGCTTGAGACCAAAAGTTCGAGGCTGCAGTGGAGATTGTGCCTGTGAATAACCACTGCACTCCAGCCTGGGAAACAGAGTGTGACCCTGTCTCTAAAATGTATCAGTAGGCTGGGGACTGTGGCTCGCACCTGTAATCCAAGCTCTTTGGGAGGCTGGGGCAGGTGGATCACGAGGTCAGGAAATGGAGACCATCCTGGCTAACAGGGTGAAACCCCATCTCTACCAAAAATATAAAAATTAGCTGGGAGTGGTGGCCCATGCCTGTAGTCCCAGCTACTTGGGAGGCTGAGGCAGGAGAATCACTTGAACCCAGGAGGCAGAGGTTATAGTGAGCTGAGATCACACCACTGCACTCCAGCCTGGGCAACAGAGCAAGACTCAGTCTCAAAAAAAAAAAAAATCTATTAGTAAAAACATACATAAAATAATTTGCATCATTCAGGTCATTGTGATAATTATAGAAATATATGTAGCCATTGGATATAGTATAATCCTGTACTATTGATCATAGAGCTCATTTAATTTGTTTCTATTTTTTTTCTTAAGTCCTTACAAAACTAAAAATATCTATTAAAACTAAAAATCATCTGTTAAAGGCAGTTCTTCACAGAACAGGGCAAAAAGTCAAAAACTGCATTTAAAATGTAGGATGAGTTATCCACTTCTCCTCCCAAGCAGTGGATTTTTATTATTAAGGATCAATAGGACTTTAATATTATCTGGGGGAATAAAGGAAGTTATGGACCAGCACAATGACTCGTGACTATAATTCCAGCACTTTGGGAGGCTGAGGCAGGAGGATCACTTGAAGCCAACAGTTTGAGACTGGCCTGGGCAACAGAGAGAGATCCTTGTCTCTAAAAAGCAAAAAATAAAAAAGTAAGCTTCATGTGGTGGCATATGCTTGTAGCAGTCTCAGCGAGTTAGGAGGCTGAGGTAGGAGGGTCACTTCAACCCAGAAGTTTGAGGCTGCAGTGAGCTATGATCACACTATTGCACTCCAGCCTGGGGAACAGCAAAAGACTCAATCTCAAAAAAAAAAAAAATCAAGACAGTTTTATATAGATGGTTACAGGTGTGGTAATCCAACTGACCAAATATTTCAGCTAAGTAACAGATTAGCAATATTTGAAGAAATATAATACCAGAAAAGTGTTTTACATTAAAACTATGTCAAGTTTGAAAATTTAAAAGACAACTTAAGTGTCTTAACTTAATTTGAAAATTTAAAAGACATTTAAAGTTTGAAAATTTAAAAGAAACTTAAAATCTTAAAGAACCATCATCACTTACACAGTCATTGTGCTAAAGATATAAAGAAGTTTAGCATTAAAGATTAATATAATACCAGATATACTTGAGAATAAGTAGCTAATTCTCTTTAAAGAAAATTATATATAGTTGTCAAAAATACCTATGTTAGAAATGTGTTCTAATAATATTTTCTTTAGGGATGAAATTCAAAAGAAAATAGTAAAAGCAGAGCTATCAGAAGAGGTCATGAAAAGGGAATTGCACTAAAACAAAGTGTGCCAGAACACAGAGACTTGGTTTATTTACTACATCACCTTTTATTTTTCTCCATGACATTAGATAAAAGATGTCAGCTTCTCCAAACTGCTTGTCTGTAAACTACTTCTCACTGAAACTCGAAACTCTCGAAATGTGGCTGTGTTATGATTCCATGTCAGAGGGAGTCGGGATGTATCTGCTTTGGACAAGCTGGGTCCAGTGACTGCTGCCCGACTTTTGTTTCGGAAAGGATCCGGAAGAACTTATCAGGGATTTCAGTACAAATTAAGTATTTCCACAAGGAGCTGATAAGAAGACCACAGTTTTTCTCACACATTACCCTTAAGTTTTGACAATTCAGTAAAAGTGTGGGCACATGTACTCGGAAGTCAAGACCATTTTCCCTGACCCTGTGCACGTAGCTTCTGCAGTTACAAAAGAGTTAGGCAGGATCTTGGTAGATTTATTCCTCCATATTTGGACACCAGACATACCAATCACATCAGTAGCCCACATTACACCTCAAAAATGGTTCTTTTGAAAAGGGCACTGCCAAAGAGCTTTTAAAAGTTAAACCTAATTGACTTTTTAGTAATCTTACTTGTTAGAATTGATATTCCCTCCTTGAAGTTCTCACATTTTTTATTTTTGCAACATCACTTCCTCTGAGTCCCCTCCTACTTTTCTCCAGCCACTGCTTTCTCCTTTACCAACTCTTTTTTTTCTGGAGGCGGCAGGGAATGTTAACATTCCCAGGGTTTTGTCACTGGATGCCTTCTCGTTCTACATCTGCATCATGGACAGCTCATTGAGATGGCTGACTTTGCCTAATAATTATAAGAACATCATTCTATGTCTGCAACTCCAACCTCAGAGTTGGAGGGAAGGGAAGTTATTCTTCCCTATTGAGCAGCTGTACTTCTCCATTCACTGAACATGTCCTACTCCTTTCTCATGTGCAGTATAAAGGCTAGTACACAACCTGGAAACGTATGAATGATTCAAGATTTCTCTCTCCCCACTAATGTTTTACATTCAGTGTTCACTAAATCATATTAACTGTACCTCTTTTCTGCTTCTGCTTTATATTTCTACTGCCACCAAATAAATATGTTTATATTACCTAGATCAACATGGCCTCTTCACTGATGGTTTTCACAGGAAAAAAAAATCCCTACCAACTATTTTTTTTTTTATAAATAAAAAATTAAATAAAACAAAGAAGGCATAAGGGCAAGAAAAAGACCAACATTTTAAAATCAGTAAATGGAGTCAATTTACTTTATTTTACCATGGATGGGTGAATACCTTACACTAGACTGATAGTAGTTCAAGGACTGAACTACAAGGAAACTACAGTTTTAACTATTGCAAAAGCTTCTTTTCTCCAGCTTACTTTCTTGTACTCGGAATACAATATGTAATACATATAACATACCAAATATGTATTTTCAACAGCATGGGGATTGGCAGCACTAAATCCCATGTTGTTGAAGGGTCAACTGTAATTATTGATTCAGTTACTAACTGCAAAGAATTTATTTTACAAATTAAATAGAAGTTCTAATTATATAAAAAGTCTAATTCATTATAATGTGACTATAAAGAAAACATATAACATAATAACTTAAAAATTTGTTTTCTTATTTACACAAAAAGATCATCTAGACTATTAGGAACCATAATTAAACAATAATTTTTTTCAAACAATACTGAGAGTATAAATTACCTACAATTAACTTTTTAAATAATTATAAAATCTAGACTACTAAGAAAGTATTTTTTAAAAGCGTGCAATTTAAACAGTGATTTTTTTAAACTGCTTTTTTGTCATCAAAACATCTTTATTCTCTTTTATCCATGGCAGTACCATCAAGAGTAATTCAATATCAGAAATCTTACCTGAATCGCTATTTATAGAAAGCTCTTCAGATGTCTTTTCTCTTATGTATTCAGAAATTAGTCTGAAAATGCTATGTATAAAAACAAATAAAATTAATATTTTAATACTATTATCAAAACATTGACCAAATATACTAAATTATTAGAGTATCTTAAACAATATCAGGATATTAATTATCCTATACACTTCTGTAAGCTCTACAAACTTCTTAGTACCTTTCTAGTTAAATAATAAAAACAGGTGAAGTACTCATGAAGTGAGTACTTCAGCAAACTATCTCATGTCGGCTTGACATAACGGAAAGTCACCTTCCTGGCCCTTACTGGTAGGTCCTGGCCCTATAGCCAACAGGTATTTGCTCTTATAAGTTGCTTCTCTTAGGCGCCATGTCTTCTTTTAGATTTTACTGCCTTCTTTCACTAGGTTGTTATATAGGTTTAATGAAGTAGCATTTTTAACATTCACAGAGAAATAGTAAAGCAGTGGAATTTGTTCTTGAACTTTATTGCTGAAACTATTCTGAAATCCCAAATCAAACCCAATGTGTAGTTTTTCATAGGTTCTAATATTCAAATGCTTCTATTTAAGAAAAATGTTAAGTCCTAATTTTGCTTTATTGTTCTATTATTTGTGCCTTATAATTAAGGGCATCTCAACCATTTCATAATTTGTAAATAAACTTATTTATGAATACATTATTTCATTAAAATAGGTAACACGATTGTTCACTATTATTGAGCTCATCAGTTCCAAGGGCAGAAAATTAACAGATGTCAAGATCTGGCTTGGGCTACCACTATTACTTCTCTACAGACTCTAACTGAACATCAGATGTTTGCTAGAATGATGGTTAATCTCCATCAGTGATGTTATCTCCAACTGACATGGAAGACAAAACCCTACTTTCATGTTTTTTAAGTTCCATGAAGTAGATGAAAATTGACATTTTCTCATTTCCAGGATACATACTAACAAAATATTTACACGACCCCCCCTGTGTTACTTACCTCCATTCTCAGTTTATAGATCACTTTACACAAATGTTTTTGTACTGAAAACTCACAATTCTAATATAAGGTGCCACCCATTTTGTTTTGATTCAAACTGTTACTTAGCTAGGCAGCAAACAGTCAAGTGACCTTCCTGTGACTGCAAGATTATGAAATGCTTCACCATGCTAATTTTCTCTGTATTGTTCCAATTTTAGTATTTGTGCTGCCAAAGCAAGCACAAAGCCTTACTTTTACATATGAATGCTGATAAGTCATGGATGAGGCTTAGCTCTGTTAAATCTAACTAACCAACTTGAGACTCAAATAATTCTGATGAATGGCTTCCTATGAGATAGAATCTTAAAAACTTGAGATAGTGATGCAAGCAGCTTGAGAGATCTTCATTATTATAGAAAACAGATCACTTAAAGGGCCAACCACAAGTGGATGCTTACTACTCTAAAGAAGGATGGCATAGAAGCTTCCACTACCTGAGGAAAGCTCTTACACTGTTTATTTAAAAAGTATCAAGGTACAGATCTGGTAGCAATAAAGAAAAAAACTGTGATCTCTTTCTACAACATTATTTGAATATCTCTGACAGCTTAGAACTATCCCAACTAATATTTGCTTTAAAGAGAAAAAAAAAGGGGGGACTCAAAAATAACTCACCATGAAGGTCTAGAAGCCCAGGTTAAAATGTGGGCTTTACATCAGGTTTTGAGTGTGGGTGAAAGTGTCAATTTGCTCAGTATGTGTGCTGATCAGAGCAAGGTTCTGCTGTTTTGGAAACAATGAGCATATAAGTATGTGCAAGTGAACTAAAAAAAAAATAGTTGTAACTTTGAAGCCTTTTTATGGATCAACATGAAGATTGGTGGCAAAGGTTAATCATTACCAGACTGCAAGAGTACTTTCAATGGCAAGAAAGCAGCAACAGAATCAATGAAAACAAAGCAATGATTAGAATGTCCTTTCCCCTTCTCCTTCTGACTTGTAGAAACTCATTGTCTTCCTTGGACTTAAGGTTCTTGAAAAATTCAAGGATCAGGCTACAGTAGATGGTCCCCAATAAACAGCACAAGATTTTTTGATAAGCTGGACATTTTGAGACCCAAATAACTAATTAGAAAAATCAAAGATGTGAAACTACTTTATCCTATCCATAGGGGTTATACTTGAAATAAGATGAACAACATTGGAATCCCTAAGGAGAAAAGTCCTAAAAGTTTCAATATCAAGAATCCTGCACCTACTGCTACTTATCTAGCCTTTTGCTTGATTTCTGACTGATGAAGTTGCACAACTCTTGAAAACTTAAAAACTTGAAAATTTGTCACTTGAAAACTACTTGAACCAAATTATGAAATCTCACCTGATATATAAGATGCAGTTGTTACAATTATTTTAAACTTCAATTTAGTGTTCACTAGCCTTTTTATGTAAAGACTTACACTTTATTCCGAGTCTCTATCGCGTAATCTTCCGCAGTCTTTCCATGTGCATCTCGAGAAAACACATCAATATTGTGCTGCTGCAGAAGAAGAACGACTATATCTTTTTCTCCAAGAGTAACAGCAAGTATGAGGGCTGATCTAAAATAACAAAGAGGTCATTAAAAACTTTAATGACATTTTAAAAGCTAAGTTTAAATACTTTATCAACTTAATATGTTGCCTGTCCATGCAGAATTAACCAATTACATGTACTAAGAAACAAGCATCTTGGGTGCTCAAGGGTTTATCTTTGTAAATTACCACAAAGGGTAAAAGCAAGGAACAAATAGGAAGCCTCTTGTCCCACTGTGGTATGACATAAAGTTGCTAACTTAAAGTCCTTTGATGGGCAAGAAACTATGCTCAGGTCACCTATCTACAGTAGGCAAATTTAAGTGAAAAATGATTCATTTCTTCCCTAGTCTGATATTATATATTATAATGCAAAATCAGCTAAGGGGTCAGATAAGAGCTATCTACAGGCTTAAAACAATAATATTAATAGAAATGTTAATAGTAGTTGTAACTTCAGTTAATGATGCTGATAAGCATGTGCTAGGTATTTAATTAAACATCATATATATATATGGAGGATAATAATATATCCTTCAAGGGTGGTTTGTATAAGTAACATCATATATATAATATATATTTATGTATCTATATTTTATATATACAAAAAATATATATTTTATATCTTTTATAAATAAAATAAATATTGTATATTATATATGACACATTATGCTATCTATGTTGCTTACATTATATACTTACATACACACTACAATGTGTGTATATATAATGTATATTATATATTATATTCACATACATATGTGTGTGTATATATATAGTGTGCGTATAATATATATACATATATATATATATACATATATATATATATAAGCACATACTTATATGCTCAGTCATTGTTTCCAAAGCATCAGCACCTGGCTCTGTTAGTGGTACATTCTAACATTATATATATATATATGATGTTATTTACACAAAACCACCCTTGAAGGATATATTATTACCCTCCTTTTCACAGAAGAAAACATACTTGGTGATAAGTAATGTTACCAAGGTCACACATCTAGCAAGTGGGAAAGCTAGGGATTAAGCCCAGTCCTGTGTGAATCTAAAGCTTGTCTTCATTAAAGTAAAGTTTTATCAATTTAAAGCTATCTTTTCTCCCTCTCCCCATATCAATTAAAAACAACATCAAAACATAGCAGAAATGAAAAACTAACATGAAACCCCTTTAGCTAATGTAAGGTCATACAATCAAAAGCATCACATTATTACATTATAAATAACACATCAATTACAAATAACAAACATCTGTCAATATACAGAGCTTTCTATATATAGAAGCCTTTTATGTGTATAATGTCTATAGAGATGAATGCTGCTATATACTGCTCTTTATGTTACTCAGTCCAAATAATCGTTTTTCTACCTAAGTGATGATCTCTGTTGATATTTCTCACTATATCCCAATAATTAAAAGTTAGTCTTCTTATTAATGTAATATTTCTGACTTGAGTGACTGCCGCCACTCTAAAATGACACTCAGGTTTAAAAACAACACAATAAGAACTAAGGTCTGTACCTGTTAAGAAAATCAACTGCATTTACGTTTGCATTGTTCTTTAATAAAAATTCCACCATGTTCACTTTTGCTAGCCTCACGGCAAGTAAAAGGGGTTGACATTCATCCTGTAAAACAACAGCAACAATTTATAATCACAAAATTACATATTTATCAACTGAACTGAAAACCTTACGTAAGATCCTATGAGCTTGAATATATACAATTGAAAGGACATGAGAGGTGGTCCCTTTCTTTTCACTCCTCGGCGCTTTTCTAGGTTCTACTCCTTCCCCTGGAAACAACCTTCTCTACCTCACCACAAGAACTCTGGTCATCTCCACAATATTTTCCCTCATTACCTAATTTCCAAATTAGCTTGTGCATTTCTGATTGCTCTCCTTTTCTTCATTTCTCGCTCTTAAGCCTTTCCACAGAGGGATCACTTTCAAATGAAATCACCTTCACATACAACACTTGTCAACAGCAGCAAGAAGTATATTTATTGTGAAATGCTTTAATTTTCTTTGAAATTTAAAATAAAGTCTATTTAGAAGGGAAAATTTTACTTTCTTGTGTCACTTCACACTGATTAGAAAAAAAGTAATTTAGTGGAAAAATACTTAACTATTCCCTTTTCCAAATTCAGTGGTCATGAATTATAAATTTATTGTAATTCATTTGTTTTTATAATTATTTACCATAAGTGCATGAAGAAAAGTTGTACTCTATAATGCTTCTTTAAAAGTTCCAATATTTGAAGTTAGACAGGTAAGGCATTTCAAAATACTTTCATTCAAGGAAGGTTTGAGCTTCCAAATATGAAAAATTGACCCTTACATGTGTCACTGTTAAAATAAATGCATTTCAGATAGTTTGAAAATAACATTGGTTGATCTATACCTTGCTGCATTCTTCAATATCTGCACCAAAAAAAAGAAGTTTTTCTATCATGGATGTATCTTCATTATACACAGCATAGTGTACAGCAGTCCTTCCATATAAATCCGTAATATTTGGATTGGCACCATTTTTCAGCAGAATAGTTGCACAAGCCTCCTGCCTCAGCTGAACTGCCTGTCAGTATTAGACCGAGAAACATGCAAATACTGAAAAATCAAAGTAAACACTCCATACGATTTACTAACTAGTTATATAGTGATATTCCAATGAGATAAGTTCTTTTTCTTCTATGTACGTAAACCAAATCCATCTTATGCTCAAAGAGTCTGCTACTATATACCTTGATCAGAGGTGTTCTGAATTCACGGTCGCAGAGGTTAAGCTCACAACTTCTGGACACCAGGAGAGATACCATGCGCGGTTGGCCAGTGGCACAGGCCAAATGTAGGGCAGTCCTGTGAGAGTGAGAGGACTTTTTAAAACATGTAACTGTAAGCATTCATTAGCGTGTTATTTCTCTGTCTTCAAAACAAACATTTAATTTTCTTGTGAAGAAAGTACAATCTTTGTCAGTGCTTATTACTCATCACATTAATGAAAGAGCAGGCTATTTAACAGAAAAAGCTTGGCTTTTGGATTCAGTTTAATTGGGGCTTAAAATTTACTTAAAGCTCTGTCACTTAGCTATTATCTAGTCTTTCTTTGCTTCAATTTCCTTATCAATAACATATATAAGAGCATAGTAGCTTTCCCACAGAACACTGCAGTGGTGCTTACATGAGAATCTATGTACAGCATTTAGAACACTTTCTAATACAAATAACAGCTCAATAATTTTTAGATATTACTACTTATAAAGACATTTTGATTAAGTAAAATGATACAATCGTATCTACATTGAGGTATCTACTAAAGATTAGATGTATCATTGTATTTCAGTCATTCTCAGATGCTCATTTTCTCACTATTCTTTTATATAAACTGCTATTCTCTTATATATTAATATCTCCTGACATTGGAATACTGTTTACAATACATTATTTATTACAATTATAACTGGCCACATTTTAAACATTATCTTATTGATACATAAAGTAATGTGGCATCACCCAATCCATGATGCCTTACATTAAGTGGGATACAGTATATAGAACAGGAAGTTCTACTCATATAATTGGCACCTAAATAAAGTACTGTGGAAAAAGAAGGCAAAAATAAAACAACAAATATTTTAAACAAAGTAATTCTTCCTTCAATTTCCAAAAAAAATAATCCGAAGAAAATTCAGGATTCAAATGAATAGGTATGGCTCATTTTTTTCAATACTTATAGAATGTTATGTAAATTAGGTATTTGCAATGATTAATAGTAATATTTGAGACTGCCATAAGTTTTTGAAAGGGCAGTTAAAGGTTATCTTTTACTATTTTCTAACTTCAGAATTGCTTTTGTTTAAAAAAAAAAAAGGAATAAAAGATCCAATTGGGATTCAGTCCTAATGCTTCCTTTCTAAATCTCTCAGCTTGCTCAGGCTGGGCAGCTAAACATGAGGTTGTTAAGGGTGGAAGAGTCTTGAGAGATGGTAGAATGTGTCTGCTACGTAATAGGTATCCAGATCATGCTTGATAAATAACTGGATTGAAAGAATGCATACATAGAGTTGGGGAGTTTATTATGAAAAAACTATAAATTGAAGCAGTGCTTTTGGAATAGTGATAATCACTTATATTTGCTCGTTTTCATTTTCATGAGGACACTGATAAACTAAAATGATTAATTTAAAATTGTTTACATATATGTAATAAAACTATAATAAAAACATATTTACATACTAAAATCTATGCATAATAAAATAAGCACAAATAAAAATATTCCCTCTACCTCTGAAGAGGCTAAAAGTTCACAGAAGACACCAATAAACAAAAAAATAAAAATAAGGCCAGGCACAGTGGCTCACACCTGTAATCCCAGCACTTTGGGAGGCTGAGGTGGAGGGGGTCACCTGAGGTCAGGAGTTTGAGACCAGCCTGGCCAACATGGTGAAACCATGTCTCTACTAAAATATACAAAAATTAGCCAGGCATGGTGGTGCACACCTGTAATCCAAGCTACTCAGGAGGCTGAGGTGTGAGAATCACTTGAACCTGGGAGGTAGAGGTTGCAGTGAGCTGAGATCGTGCCACTGCACTCCAGGCTGGGCAACAAGGCAAGACTCCATCTCAAAAATAAACAAACAAACAAACAAACAAATAAATAATAAAATAAAATAGAAAGTGAACATTATTTTTTTCTGTGCAAGATTTATATTTCTTCTTTTCCCAAGGATAATTTCATTAATAAAAAACATTTATTAGAAGTTTTAAACATACTGATCATTTATACATCACGGATAAGAAAAAGCATCACAATACACTTGCCAGAAAAGAAGAAATGTTATATTTTGTACACACATTTGGCTTACAAACACCATAGACTGTTTGTGTATATGTATAATCAAACCAACATTCAAAGTACATCTTCACAGAGCAACATACGTCTGTATCCACTGACACCTGCAAAGGTCCCATATTGTCCCATGCTATGGATGCACTGAAATTTATTGATAAATTTATAAAATTTATAAAATCCATTATAAGGGGTTTTCCGAATACATTGCTGTTTTAAGCAGTGCTGAGAAAAACAAATTGCATGTATCTCTCTTTCCTAGGATATTTTAGTATAATGGAATAGATGGGTGAAGGGCACATACATTTTTAAAGTGTGATACTTACCAACAAATTGTCTATTTGAAAAGTCATCAGAAATGTAAACTTTAAATAGCAGTATATGTACTGCTACTCTTTACCCTCACAAACTTGTGGATAGAAAACAGAATGTCATTCCTTTTTTAACTTAAATACCTTCTCTTCCCAGGAACACTAAATATTTTTTCCTATGTGCATAGGTTGCTTGAATATCTGAAAAAAAAGTGTTTTGCTCTACTTTAAATGAGAGTTCTTGTGGATTTGAAGAATTCGCTGTAAAATGAACATCACTTTTTTATCTAATATGTATACGTACATACTGTCTTTTGTTAATTTTTTCTTATAAACAGGAGGTTTTAATTTTTTATTTTGCTAAATTGACCTTCAGAATGTGTGCTTGTAATATTTACAGGAATATAAACATGTGTCAACATAAGTAGGCATTTGTGTTTTTTCTGTTATCTTTCTTATTTTGTGCATTTAAAATTTTTAATCTACATTCCATAACGAACTTATTTCTGTGACATAAAAATCTAGCCAGTTTTCTCCAAGTAGTTAGCAGGCACTCCATTTATGAGTAATTCATCTTTTCCTACTAATATGAAATGTCACCATTATCGAATTCTATTAGGTTGGTGCAAAAGCAATTGCGATTTTGCCATTACTTTTAATTGCGGCAAAAATCGCAATTGCTTTTGCACCAACCTAATAAATTCTTACACATATTGGGGTGTTCCTGGATTTTCTAACCTGTTCCATTCACTGATGTGTTGTTTCAGCTGTTAGTAAATAACTTGTGGAAATTAAGCACATTTTCATATCTAGAAAGGCAAGTTTTTCTGACTCCATTTAAAAAGTTTTCTTAATGTCATCACTATAGTAAAAGACAGCACGAGTCATTTTAACACTCTGATAACTTAATTTGGATTATGGAAAATTTACAAACACAGAAAGAGCTCAGAACTTTAGAAAAACGTGTCTTTCTGTTCAAGAACACAGACCACCTTCCCACTTCAAAGTTTCCCTCTAAGGTCCCTCAGTGAAAACCATATTGACATGGGTGTCCATTGATACAAAATAAATACTGGATTTTATCCAAAGAATTTTTAGCCAGGAAGTTGATATATTATGGAAATGATTTCTCTCACTATGCACCTTCCATAATGTATGTAATATTATGCTTTAAAATGTGTACATTAAGAATAAAACGCTGTACATACTGAATTTTATTAGTGAAATCACTTTAAAATGATTTATAAAGAAGCAGCATGGTGAGTGATTGGAAACCAGCTGAAGGTTTGTTTTTGTTTTGTTGCTCATGAAAATGGCCTGGGTGCTCGCCCCCGCCAAGGTTTCCACATCCCAGATGCGGCTGAGCCTGCCAGGGAAGAAAGTCCAGCCTCTTTGGTGACAGGACTCTCCCCCCTCACCTCTGCCCTCCTTTCCCCCATCCCATTCACGCCCACAACTCACCCCCACCTCCAGTCCTCTATCCCATTGAACCCTCACCCCATCTCCCCACCCCACACCGTCCACGCCCCTACACCCCAAGCCTTCATTCCATGCATCTAAGCCCATTCACATCCCCCACCCCAAGCACCCCCTACTCCCCACTCCCATCCCCCAACTCACTCCACATCCCACCACCCCATATACCCCCACTCCCCAGGCCCCGCTCCACTCACTCCCACCCCAGCCAGGCACCCCCTAGCCCCCGTCCATACTCCGAGCCCCGGCCCATCCGCCCCGCAGCCCTCAGCCTGGAAGCGGGTACTTCTCCCACGTCCGCAGGCCTCCTCCCGCAGCCCCGACTCCCAGCCCCCATTACCTTTTCTCCTCGTCTCTCTCATTGATGTCACTTCCCCTGATCAGAAGGTAGTCCACCTCCTTCAGCCTACCACAGACGGTAGCTGTGTGGATCCTTCTCAAATGAGACGGTTTGATGTTGTATTCGGGAAATGAGAAGCCATCTGAGCACAAGCGCTCCCTCAGGGTGGGCCACCTGTCCGGCTCGTAGTCGTCCATCATCTCTAGGCCACCCCTTGGCGGCAGCTCGTAGCCTGGGAACGACTTTCGGTTAAGGTCACCGGCTTCAGTCACATTTCATCTCGCCTTCGGGGATCGCCGCCTCCGAAGCTCAACGACAAGCAATGCAGTCAGTCCACGGACCTCAGCACACTCTCAGCGCCTCCCGCCTCTCAGCAGAAACGCCCAACAGAACCGTTAGGACCAGCGAGCACGTGCACCTTAGCCGGCCCCGCCCTGCAGGCCCCAGGCAGAGTAACCGCCCTAGCAGCTCTCGCGGAGCCAAGTGCAGGCTGCTGTTGCTGCGGAGGCGCCGCGAGCTGGCGGGACTCCCCTCGGATGACCTCCTGGTCCCTGAGTGCGCCGCCCATCCAGCCGGAGGGTGCACGCCTCCTGCACCCTAGGCTGAAGCCCATGCCCTGCGCTCCTGCCGCCTACTGCCTGACTTGCCGCTGCCCTGCCAGGCCCAGGGTCCAAGCGGCTGGAGGCGCAGTCCTGGTTGGGGACTCCCAATCCTCGGCGACTCCTGCTCCAGTTGCTGGTAGCCGCTGCACTGCAGCGCCCGTGTGCTGAGTGGCTTACCGGAGCTGCTTCCGGCCGCGTCCAAAGGCCCCACAGGCTGCGCCACCCTTGCCAGCTGCTCCTGACCGGCGCCCAGAGCGCAGGACCTGGCGCTTGGCACTCTGTAGCCACGGGGATGAGGCTGAGCGCCGGTTCTCGGCCTCTTGGCGCCGCTGGGGCCATAACCTGACTTGACCATCCAGTCGCCCAAGTCGTGTGATGGGCACGTGTGAGGAGAGGCAATCGGGGTTCCCATGGCTGCTGCCTACATGACACTCCGTGGCCACTAGAATAGGGCTGAGGAGCCGCCAGTGGATGAGCAAGTCGTGGCCATTGGGATGAGGCTTAGAGTCTATCCATCCGTATGCACCTGCCCAGTCGACTTCCCCACAGCCACTACCTCAGCGTCCTGTCAGGGAGTCATGGCTGCTGGGGCGGGGGTGGGGAGGGCATGGAGAATCAGAGACAGTCTGGCCATTGCTGCCGGTGCCTGACGTGCAGGTGGCAGCTGCACCTAGGGCGCTGGCAGGGACTGGTAAGTCTTCTCTTTTGGATGGTCTCCAGGTGGACCATTGCACCATGGCAAAGCCCAAGGGTCCACTCCACCTTAGCCCACACTAGGAGTCCAGGGGCCACAGAAACGGGTACTGCGTGGCCAACCAGAAGGGACTCAGCAGCCAGTTCAGCTTTCCTGCCTCTGCAGGGCCTGGTTGACAGTGGTGGCAGTGGCTGGTGCCAGAGTCTGCGGTTAGGGTCCTGGCTGGGGAAGGGGAGGGCAGATGGGGGCTGCCTGGCCACTGAAGCCCAAGGGAGACATGCAGGTGGAAGCTGTACTACAGGCACAAGAGCAGGCTAGCAGGGCTCCCCTGGGGTGGCCAACCTGGTTTAAGAGTCCCCTCCTAATCGATCCTTGCCTGGAGCATGGACCGTGGCACTGGGCACACTGCAGTCACATGCATGGGGCTGAGGGTGGTTTTCTGGGGTGGAGCCACTGACCCTCCGACTGCCTGACCTCATGCCATGTGAATAATTGCAACCATGTGAATAATTTCATAAAATGTAAATTAAGCACACATATTAAAAGAACAATGCTGGAGGAATCACGGCTAACTGACTTCAAACTTTACTACAAGGTTACAGTAACCAAAACAGCATGGTACTGGTACCAAAACAGATATATAGACCAATGGAACAGAACAGAGGCCTCAGAAGTAACACCACACATCTACAATCATGTGATCTTTGACAAACCTGACACAAACAAGCAATGGGGAAAGACTCCCTATTTAATAAATGGTATTCAGAAAACTGGCTAGCCATATGCAGAAAAATGAAACTGAATCACTTCCTTACACATTATACAAAAATTAACTCAGGATGGATTAAAGACTTAAACGTAAGACCTAAAAACCATAAAAATCCTAGAAGAAAACCTAGGCAATACCATTCAGGACATAGGCACGGGCAAAGACTTTATGTCTAAAACACCGAAAGCAATGGCAGTAAAAGCCAAAATTGACAAATGGGACCTAATTAAACTAAAGAGCTTCTCTGCAGCAAAGCAGCTATCATCAAAGTGAACAGGCAACCTACAGAATGGGAGAAAATTTTTACAATCTATCCATCTGACAAAGGGCTAATCTACAAATTTAGGCCAGGCACGGTGGCTCAAGCCTGTAATTCCAGCACTTTGGGAGGCCGAGGCAGGCGGATCATGAGGTCAGGAGATCCAGACCATCCTGGCTAACACAGTGAAACCCTGTTTCTATAAAAATACAAAAAATTAGCTGGGTGCAGTGGTGGGCGCCTGTAGTCCCAGCTGAGGCAGAAGAATGGCGTGAACCTGAGAGGCGGAGCTTGCAGTGAGCCAAGATTGTATCAGTGCACTCCAGTGTGGATGACAGAGTGAGACTCTGTCTCACAAAAAAAAAAAAAAAAAAAAAAAACCTTAAACAAATTTACAAGAAAAAACCACATTGAAAAGTGGGCAAAGGATATGAACAGACACGTCTCAAAAGAAGACATTTATGCAGTTAACAAACATATGAAAAAAAAGCTCATCATCACTGGTCATTAGAGAAATGCAAAAAAATTAGAATGGTGATCATTAAAATGTCAGGAAACAACAGATGCTGGAGAAGATGTGGAGAAATAGGAATGCTTTTACACTGTTGATAGGAGTGTCAATTAGTTCAACCATTGTGGAAGACAGTGTGGCTATTCCTCAAGGAATAGTGGGTCATTAAAAGCTGCAGTTTTGGCCGGGCACAGTGGCTCACACCTGTAATCCCAGCACTTTGGCAGGCCAAGTCGGGCAGATCCTGAGGTCAGGAGTTCAAGACCAGCCTGGTCAACATGGAGAAACCCTGTCTCTACAAAAATACAAACATTTGTCGGATGTGGTGGTGCACGTCCGTAGTCCCAGCTACTTGGAAGGCTGAGGCAGAAGAGTCATTTGAACCCAGGGGGCCGAGCTTGCAGTGAGCCGAGATGGCTCCATTACACTCCAGCCAGGGCAACAGAGCAAGACTTCATCTCAAGAAAAAAAAAAAAAAAAAACTGCAACTTTGAGTGAGAGCTGAGAGGGATAGCTATATACTATAATTCAAAAATACTTGGTTTTCGGATCTCTCAGTTTAAAGACAATGGGCAGAGATTGCTTAATATGCACTCCTTAGTATACTGTTTAGAGAGATGTTAACAGGTGTGACCTAAAAAAAGAAGTTCAGACCCAAATAAATTTGCAAAACATAGCACATGCCATCTGCTTTTAGAGATTCTCAGTTGACATTAATGTAGTAAAGCTTCTGAGCAGCTTAGGCAGAAAGAAGCTTATTTTGTTCAACCCATCATTTACTCAACTACAAACAATTTTTTTTCCCTACACACCTACTAACATTCACTGAGCCACTCACTGTTCCATGGAACAGCAGTTTTGGAATTATTGTAGTTATTATTTTAGAATTTTGGGGTGACTAATAAACCTACCTGTCATCTTCTTAGACACTAGGTAGACCTTTAGAATGTGCTGATTTCCCTAACCCAAACTAATACAAATGCTTTCTAAGAAAGCCTGCTCCTATATCCAGTTCTTACACCCTATACCTTTAAACAAAATTAGCTTCCAGGAAAGTGTGACTTTGAGCAAGTTTTACCTGTCTCTTTGCCTCAATTTCCTTAATCTGCAAAATGAGGGTATAGTATTAAGTTAACTCTAAGGGCTCCATCAAGCACAACATTTTAGATGTCTATAGATCTGGGCTATACCTGAAAGATAATTATGTAACAGAAATATCAAGATAAAAATGCATTATCAATCATGTCAGTTTATTGGCTATCATGAGAGACAATTCTTAAGATTCCATAAACAACTGGGAGTGTGCCAGAGCCCAAGGAAGCAGTTCATTTTCAGGAATGGTCTGCAGTTGGCCCATCCAGAATAGCATGAACATGCAGGCCACACCAGAGTGGCCAAGATAGATCCATCTCTGTCCTAGGCCTTTCAGAGATTATGAGTCTCCAAAGCCAAATCAATTCAGGGGTGCCTTCAGATTCATCATAATTTTTTTTTGAAAAATCAAGAGTAGTCACAGAAGAAGCAAACTTTCACTGAATTTTAAAGGATTCTTCATTCTATTGGTCATAATACTCTTAAATTGTGTTAGTGTTTACTGTACCTACTACATTTTTTGTAATATTTTTTTCCTGGTAGATCCTTACATTTCCTCTACCTGATATACATATTTTTTATGCTCTTGTCTCTTGTATCAATATATCTTCTAAAGTAAATAAGTTTTAAAATGACCAAGTACAGTAGGTAGCTTGTTTTTTTTCTCCCTCCATCTCTCCCTCTTTATCTCCTTTCTTGTATTGTTTTTTATTTGCAGTACTGTGTTGTAATGCAAAGAATACAGGAGTTGCAAGGCACAATTCCTGAGTTCTGTCAGTCTGCTAACTCGCCATATCTTCTAGGCACTTAATTTTGCCCTAAAAATTTATTTGTTAAAGTTGCTTTAGATTTTCTGTAGTACCTTTCCCATAGCTGTGGACACCGAAATACTTTCTACTCATTTAAGTGGAACTAAACTAAAAAACAAAACAAAACACTTCCCCACCATAATCCTCTGTTAAAACAATGAAACATTATTTGAAAGTAATATATACAGAAAGAGTAAGTTATTAATGAAACGTAAGTACAACTTGTTGCATTTTTCAGGGTGTTGTATGTGTGTGTGTGTGAGATTACCTAATTTGTTTACTTTTTAATTTCAGAGTTGTATTCCTCAGGTTGGCTCATTGATTTTTGCATAATTCAGTTCCTTTGGCTGTTTGTTTTATTTTATAACAGCCACGATTCTTCATACAGAATGCCTATGTGAGCTGGTCATTTATATCTGCTTATTCTAAATGAATCTGTAAACATAAAAATGTTTGTGAATCAAATTTATATAGATTTGAGACACTTTAAATGAGTCTATCAGAGTATATTATAAGCAATTTCATTGTGTTTTCCTGGGGTAAATTAGGTATATTTATATTTTAAAAACGAATCTCTAGGATTATCTGTTTACTTGGTATTGTTGTACCTTTTTCAGAATTCTTATAGTAAAATGTGATTTCAGCTGTGAGTGCTGGGGATCAGATTTCAATGTAGACATCTATTGCCTCAATGTTTGCTGTGAGGCAATTTCTTGTTTTCAGTAGATTGAACTTTATGTTCTATCTTTTAGCAAATTAAGAGAAAAGGGAAAACAGAAATCAGAAGAGTAAATAGTCATTGAACTCCTGTGATGTACAGGGCACAGTGCATACCAGGTGCTTGAAAAATATTGTTGTGTTTTTTTTTTGTTTTTTTTTTTTTGAGACGGAGTCTTGCTCTGTCGCCCAGGCTGTTGTGCGGTGGCCGGAGCTCAGCTCACTGCAAGCTCCGCCTCCCGGGTTCACGCCATTCTCCTGCCTCAGCCTCCCGAGTAGCTGGGACTACAGGCGCTGCCACCTCGCCCGGCTAATTGTATTTTTAGTAGAGACGGGGTTTCACCGTGTTAGCCAGGATGGTCTCGATCTCCTGACCTCGTGATCCACCCATCTCGGCCTCCCAAAGTGCTGGGATTACAGGCTTGAGCCACCGCGCCCGGCCAATATTGTTCTTTTTTAGAGTTGATGAATGTAACTCATTACATTTAGCATGGTTAAGCATCATACTCTGCCTGTTACTCAATCTTACACGTAAAGCAGAAGTTGAATAGGGGACTCAGGAGAGGTAAGGAAAACAAGTAGGGCTATAAGATTTCTTTTCCTTTAATTTTCTTAAGTTTTTTTCTTAACTTTTTAAATTTAAAAGTTAAAGGTAATACACGCTCCCTGTTTGTTTGCCCTTTTTTTGCCCTAAAGAAAGTACAAAATAACCACACACATATACAATCTCTAATCCTGCCATCCAGAGACATATACACCGTAAAATATGGGGGTATATTCTTTTTGTCTTTTTTCCTTTGCCTTTATTTATTATTGTAGAATTAGGATCAATTTTTTACTTCAAAAATTATTGTAAACTTTTTTTTTGTTTGTTTGTTTTTTGTTTTGTTTTGTTTTGAGACACTCTCGCTCTGTTGCCCAGGCAGGAATGCAGTGGCGTGATCTTGGCTCACTGCAGCCTCCACCTCCCAGGTTCAAGCGATTCTCATGCCTCAGCATCCCAAGTAGCTGAGATTACAGAGGTGTGTGCCACCACGCCCAGCTAATATTTTGTATTTTTAGTAGAGACAGGGTTTCACTATGTTGTCCAGGCTGATCTCAAACTCCTGGCCTCAAATGATTCCAAAGTGCTGGGATTACAGGCATGAGCCACCATGTAAACATTTTTTATGATCCAAAGTTGTTGATTTTTTTAATGACTGCATAATATTCTGCCACCTAAATGTATCATAATGTATTTGACTAGTCTCCTAGTTTTAGATGTGTAGAGTGTTTCTCGTTTTTCTGTTTGTTTTTACTATGTCAGTATTTCTGCAGTAATTTATTATATGAATAGATCTTTATGTGTCTCTCTGATAATTCTTTCAAAATAATCCCCAAAAGTACAAATTGTATGTCAAACAATATGGATATTTCAAAGTCTTTTATAACATACCTATCAATAATATTAGTGCATATTTTATTGTGCCTTTGCTCATATTGAGAATTGTGGATTTTCAAGCTTTTTATAATTTTATTTAAAAATAGTTATTCATCTTCATTAAAATAGAAAGAAATAGACTTTTTTTGGTAATCACTAGTAGCATAAGTAGATTACTAGACACATATCTCTCTCCAAATAAATGAATAGCATCAGAATGTTCAGTCTTGATCACTTTTTGTAGTCAATTTGTACTTTTTTCCAGATTAACTTAATTATACATTTTGATACCTATTAATGTTTCATATGTTGCATTCAAATGAAATTTTTTTCTTGCAGTATAGTAAACCAGGGAAAAAATGGAAAGTTATGACTCAGGAATTTATTAATCAGCACACAGTGGAACACAAAGGAAAACAAATCTGTAAATACTTCCTGGAAGGGAGATGTATTAAGGTAAATTTATAGAGGTTTCATAAGTCGTTTTAACTTCCAAAATAATCTTTAAAATTAAAGTCTTTTGGGGGATGGTTAATTTTTTTCTCTTCTCATGTAGTTGTAATAAAACTGGGTCTTTAAAATGTATCTTGCATGGAAATACCATACATTAGAGCTCATTTAATTACGTTCTGGGACAATAACATAATTTGTTGAAATTATGTTTTAATTTTGTTTAAAAGACCATAATGCTACGTGGCAAGTACTGTTCAAAGTACAACTAATATTAAATGATTTAATCCTACAGTGACCCTACAAAGTAGTTAATGTTATTATCCCCATTTTATTCATGGCACCAAGAGTAAGTTCCCATGGTAGCTCAGCTAGAAATGGTGAGTGCTGGTTGAACTCAGGCAGTATCCTGTGAGGTCTTGCTCACTGTGCTGCCTCAATGCATGTAGCTACATTCACTGTCTTGGGCAGGAATTCTAAGGGGTCATTTATTATTTGTTCATTATTAAAGACTGAAGATAATGACCATAATTTTACCATGAGACACCATATAGAAAATTCAGCTGTTGTTTCTTTGTTTCTCTTTGTTTCTTACCGTTTTTTCTTTTTCTTTTCTTTCTTTTTTTTTTTTTTTTTTTTTGTGAATAGGGAGATCAGTGTAAATTTGATCATGATGCAGAGTTGGAGAAAAGAAAAGAGATCTGTAAATTTTATTTACAAGGATATTGTACCAAAGGAGAGAATTGCATTTATATGCATAATATCCTTTATTTAAAATGTATGTTAAACAAAATGCTGAGGTTTTAAAGCATCCTTGAGGTTTTAAAAAATAATAAATACATCCTAGAAAGCCTAGTTTGGTTTTTAAATTTAAAACAACACATTACATAAAGCCAGTCTAGTCAAACTTTGTACTTCAAAAGAGCAAACAGACTTTTATTCCTTAGGGAAATGAGATAACTGCCCTTTGGAAAAAATTCTGTGAAGGGAAGTTACCTTAATATAATCAGCTTAAAGTATTTCAAGAGAATCTGCTTCCTGAAGGAGTAGTTGGCAAAATACTTATTTTATTCTATAATTATTTTACGCCATAATTATTTTACTTAAGTTCAGGAGTAATAAAATTATCATTGTGAAAATTATAAAAGTCTTATCAAATCTTACCACTCAATGATAGATGCTGTATTCTTCCCCACTCTCCCTTGGGAAATATATACATGTAAATTGTATTCCTGCTCCTACCCAAATTGGAATTTCACTATATATAGTGTTCTGGTCCTTTAAAAAAATGTATTCTGCAATTTTTCCATGTTAATTTCCCCCCAAATATCTTATCAGGTTGCTCACTACCACTTATGACTAATAAAGCTTCCCCACGGAATTGAAACTATCATCGATAATATGTTTATATGTATGGATTTATTTTTTTGGAGTTCGTGTTTGGCTTCATGGATTTGTTCACCCTCTTGTCTGTGTTGCTTTGCTGTGATTATTTCTGCCACAACAGCACACTGCAATATTTGGTAGATTCTGATGTTTATTTTTCCAGATAAATTTTTAAATTCTGTTGTGTTTTAAAAATGTGAAAAAAAGAAAGTGAATAAAATGGAAAATGAAAAATGCCTGTTACCATAGATCAAAATGTCAAAAAATGGAACCATGCAATTACCAGAGGAATACATGATGAATTTCTTTATAACCCAGGAGAACAGAAAAATTTCCTTGTCTCAAAATCCAGAAGCAAAAAGGGAACAGATCGAAAGTTTGACTCCATGAAAAAGCTTGCATTTGCAAAACAAATACATGTAACATGAGCTAAATAAAAAGATAAATAATAAAGTGAGAAAGATTATGTGTAATTTATGTCACTTATGAAGAGGTCATACCCTTAATATATGAGTTTCTAAACACTGAGAAGAAAAATGAGGCAAGAGATACAGATTCACAGAAAGAGAAATGCAAATGGTCCCCAAAACATATAGAAAGATGTTCAGTCTTGTTCCTAATAAGGGGAATGTAATTTAAGCCACACTGAGATAACATTTGCAGCTGTGTCAGGTTTGCAAAATCAAAAAACCATGACAGCAAAGTTTGTTAGCAAGGATGTGAGAAAACCTTGTTACTGGCAGTGTCAAAATGCTGCATTCCTATAGAGAGCTTGGCAATGTCTGGCAAAATTATATATGCATTTACCCTTTGACCCAGCAATCCCAAGTTTTGCAAATTCTCCCCAATAGACCTGGGCAGTGATTACTGATGCCTGCTAAAATCATGAGGTGAAAGTTAATTAGGAACTTTACAATTGATGGATGAAGCTGACAACACCTGAGAGGACTGATCAGTCTTAACATTACTAAAAAGAAACAACCAGATATTAAATGCCTTTTGATATGATACAGTAGAGAGTATTTGAATACTATCTATGACCTATATTAAAATTAACAAAGGATACAAAAATAAAAGGGAAAGCGGAACTTCTAGAAATCAATAAAAGTAACTTGGGAGATAACTAGATACAATTTGTGGATCATCTTTGTGTTCTGATCTGAAAAAAGGAATTATAAAAATACACTTTTTTAAGAGTCTGGAAAATTTGTATATTGACTGGTTACTAGTTGAAATTAACACATTAATTTTGCCAGGTTGGTAATGAAGTCTTGATTGGTAAGAAAAAGTATTCCTGGCTAGGCATGGTAGCTCACACCTGTAATCCTAACACTGAGATTCTGGGTCGGGAGGATTGCTTGAGGCCAGTTGACCAGCCTGGGTAACATAGTGAGACACCGCCTCCACTCCCATAAGTAATTTAAGGAGGAAAGGGACCAGGCGCGGTGGCTCATGCCTGTAATCCCAGCACTTTCAGGAGGCCGAGGTGGGTGGATCACCTGAGGTGAGGAGTTTGAGACCAACCTGGCCAACATGGTGAAACCCCATCTCTACTAAAAATACACAAATTAGTTGGGCGTGGTGGCGTGGGACTGTAATCCCAGCTACTTGGGAGGCTGAGGCAGGAGAATTGCTTGAACCTGGGAGGTGGAGGTTGCAGTGAGCCCAGAGATGGTGCCACTGCACTCCAGTTTGGGCAACAGAGCAAGACTCCATCTCAAAAAAAAAAAAAAAAAAAAGGAAAGAAACAATAGAAACAGTATTCCTTATCTGTTCAGAATAGGTATGGAAATATTTACAACAAACGATGAAAGTTGTTGAACCTATGAGGTCAACATGAGAGGGACTTCATTTAATTATTCTTTCTACTTTGGTATGGTTAAAGACCTTCAAACAAACTTAAAAAATCCTAAGTAATGTCATCCTACAGAGATAACTATGCTTGCATTATGGCATAAAGCCTTTCAGACTTTTTTTCTGTGCTATGGTATGAATGGATGTGTATATGTTTATACACGTAATTCTTTTTTCTTTTTTTGAGATGGAGTTTCACTTTTGTTGCTCAGACTAGAGTCCAATGACGCGATCTCTGCTCACTGCAACCTCTGCCTCCCGGGTTCAAGCAATTCTCCTGCCTCAGCCTCCCTAGTAGCTGGGATTACAGGCATGCACCACCACGCCCAGCTAATTTTTGTAATTTTAGTAGAGGTGTGGTTTCTCCATGTTGGTCAGGCTGGTCTCAAACTCCCGCCCTCAGGTGATCCGCCTGCCTCAGTCTCCCAAAGTGCTGGGATTATAGGTGTGAGCCACTGGGCCCAGCCTATACACATAATTTTTTACAAAAATGAAATCTATAATGATTATGAATATTGTATTTTTAAATTTGACATTTACATGAATGTGGACTGTATTTTAATACACAGTGTGTTATAAGGACCTTTTATTTTCCAGATGATTAACTCATTGCCTCATCTTTACTGATTTAAAATGGCATCTTCACCAGACCGTAAATTCTCATTTTTACACAATTCTGCTTCTATACTACTCTTATCTATTGTGGTATTTGATTATTCCCCTCTGTAAGAGTATGTTTGATATTTGATAAGGCATATACGCCTTCCTTTTTTTAAAAAAATGTTGTAATATTCTCAGGTTAGAAGTGATTTGGCAAACAATAAAAACAAATAAAATGTAATAAATTTGTCCTAATCAAGAAAAATAAATTTTTTCAGATTTGATGTATTTTTTTAGAAAACAAATAGTTTATTCTGTTTCTGAAAGCTTTCAATCTATTCTTACAGGGTTTTTGTCACATAGTCATGCTGTTTGTAAATAATAATTTTACTTCATTTACAATATTCATACCTCTTATTTAATTTTAATTGTATTGGCCACATTCCCAGAAGAATTTTAAATAATAGTGATTGTGGCAGACATAAACATGTTTTAATGATAGTGCCTTTTTGTTTTAGCTTGAGCACACATCACCTGAGAATGGTACATTTTTCAGCTATACTTCTAGATTTAATATTTTCTTTATAAGTTTGTCTCCAAAATCTTAAGATTAGTCTGTAGTTGATTAATGGGATATTTGCCTTTAACATGACGTATAAATGTTTTTTTTCGTTAAAAAGTGGCTTTCTAGTTTTAATAGAGAAAAAAGCTGTTTGAATGTTTTTGTATAATTAAAATATCTAACCTTAATAGAATAAAAAATAAGCTGATGTGATTATAGTAAATTCAGCATAATATATAATAATACAGCATAATATATAATAATACATAATATATATTGATTCAGCACAGTTATGGTTTAGTGTGTGTATGTGTTAAGAACACTTATCATGAGTTCTACTCCCTTAACAAAATTTTAAGTATACAATACAGTATCGTTGACTATAGGTACAATGTCATATAGCAGATCTCTAGAACTTAACCATCTTGTCTAACAGTTGTAGGTTTTGGTTTAAAAAAAAAAAATAGACCTTGATTTTACCTGGTCTTTTCCTTAATATTTTTATTTACATGAATTTCCTTGCAAGTTCTATCATAGTGGAGCAAAATGTTACCAGGGAGACAACTGTAAGTTTTCCCATGATGATCTAACTAAAGAAACAAAGAAACTTTTGGACAAAGTGAGTAATATTTTTGTACCTTGATTACATCTCTCCACAAATACATTTGACTTGAATAATATTTTATAAATGATATTTTGTGAAACTGCTGAGAAATTGAAGGTTTACTATTTTATATTTTATTCTATTTGAGGAATATTCTTTACCTTTTTGAACCTCATTCTATTTATAAAAATGAGGAGTTAGCTATCTCCAAACCATTTCAACTGTTTTTTTTTCTTTCTCTCTCCCTTCCCTCCTTCCCTTCCTTCCCTTCCTTTCCTTCCTTTCCTTCCTTCCTCCCTCTCTCCCTCTCTCTCTTGCTTGCTTTTTCTTTCTTCTTTCTCTCTCTCTCTGTCTCTTTTCTTTTCTCTTTTTTTTTTTGACAGGGTCTTGCCGCGTTGCCCAGGCTGGGTGTAGTGGTGTGATCTTGGCTCAGCTTACTGCAACCTCCACCCCCTGCTCCTTGCCAACCCCCTGTCCTGCAACCCCCACCCCCACCCCTGGGGCCATCCTCCCACCTCAACCTTCCGAGGTGGGCACTACCATGCGCAGCTAATTTTTGCACTTTTTATAGAGATGGGGGATTCTCCATGTTGCTCAGGCTGGTCTCTTGGGCTCAAGCGATCTACCTGCCTTGGCCTTCCAAAGTGCCAAGATTATAGGCGTGAGCCACTGTGACCAGCTCATTTCAACTTTAATGTTATTTTTCTACTAACAAAACTTAAGTCTTCCTAGTTTTAAATGTGAGGAAAAGACTAACTTTGAAATAGTAATCTTTGCCAATTATTTTTAGGTGTTGAATACTGATGAAGAACTCATAAATGAAGATGAAAGAGAATTAGAGGAACTTAGAAAGCGTGGCATAACTCCTCTTCCCAAACCACCTCCGGGGGTTGGGCTTCTGCCAACCTCTCCAGAGCATTTTCCCTTTTCTGATCCTGAAGACGATTTTCAGACAGATTTCTCTGATGATTTTAGGAAAATTCCATCTCTTTTTGAAATAGTTGTAAAACCTACTGTGGATTTAGCGCATAAAATTGGGAGGAAGTAAGTGAAAACTTTCAAAATGACATCAACTTTTTTTTTCTGAAAACGATCATTAAGAAACTAAGTCATATTCCAAGCTAATCGTATAATTAAACTTGGTTAGAGATAGTACATCTCTGGCATGCACGCAGATGGCTGCTCCCCCCTTTGTTTTCCATTCCCACCCTCTGCTGCTTGCCGTCAGTGCTTTCCCATATGCAATTCTTACACAGCTTCTGAAACCTCTCAGCATAGTAATGCTGAAGGACCCTGCCTGGTGGGTGGATTTGGCATTCTCACTTGATTATGAGGCTGCATTGTTGTTGATAATGCCTTCAGATTGTGGGAAATAGGTCTCCACGTATTTGATTATTTTTGAAGAGCAATTCCTTAGGCTATTGGAGGAAAACCTCTGGATCCAGATTTTCATTTTCTAACACCACCATTCCAGCCCTGCTGCCAGTTCCCAGGGTCTGTTCACCTGGGCCTTAAGTCGCATTGTGGAGCATTCGTTTAGCCTTGACAACTCAGGAAAGCAAGGAGGTCTCAGCCAATGAGGAACAAGAAATCTATAGCAAATATCACAATTCATTTGAACCATTAAAAGTATTTCTACTAATGTCAAGAAGATAAGTATGTCCACTGTTTTGCTAATATATATTGTATCCTGGTCAATGAAATCAGATAAAGTTATAAAGATTAGAAGTGGAGTGGCAGCCTAATTATTTGGGAAGTTTCCCTCAACCCAAAGGAATCAACAGACAAAACTATTGGAAATAATTAAATTAGCAAGATGTCAAGAAAGAAGAGCAACATTCAAAAACTGAATGTCTTTTTGTATGCCAGCAATAACCAATTACAAGTTGTTATAAAAAGTTGGATGTTGGCCGGGCGTGTTGGCTCAAGCCTGTAATCCCAGCACTTTGGGAGGCCGAGACGAGCGGATCACGAGGTCAGGAGATCGAGACCATCCTGGCTAACCCGGTGAAACCCCGTCTCTACTAAAAAATACAAAAAACTAGCCGGGTGAGGTGGCGGCGCCTGTAGTCCCAGCTACTCGGGAGGCTGAGGCAGGAGAATGGCATAAACCCGGGAGGCGGAGCTTGCAGTGAGCTGAGATCTGGCCACTGCACTCCAGCCCGGGTGACAGAGCGAGACTCTGTCTCAAAAAAAAAAAAAAAAAAAAAAGTTGGATGTTTATGTGTAGTAGATTCTAATTTTATTGTAAAAGGTTACATATACCTGAAAAAGGAGTAGTAGGAGAGAACCAATAAAAAATTTTATCTCTGAGTAGTGGGATTAGGGGTGATTCTTATTTATCTTTGTACTTTTCTGTATTTTTCAAAACAGAGTAAGTTTTAGAACAGCTGACAGTAAGCAGCAAGTGGGCTAAAATGAAAGCAAGAGGTCTATTTCGTGTTTCTACCTATCAACGATATGGAACAAATTCCTTCTTAAACACACAGTATTCTGATATTACAAAAAACATACTTAACCAATATCTGTTTAGAACTGTTAATGTTCTTGTTTGTTTCTTTTTCTTTGAAGTAAGAAATATTATTTCTGTCTACAGGCCACCAGCATTTTATAACAGTGCCTCACCACCAGGACCACAATTTCAGGGAAGCAGTCCACACCCTCAGCATATCTATAGTTCTGGGTCAAGTCCAGGTCCTGGACCTAACATGTCTCAGGGACACAGTAGTCCTGTGATGCACCCAGGCTCCCCTGGACATCACCCATGTGCAGGACCTCCTGGTCTACCAGTGCCACAGAGCCCACCTTTACCACCTGGTCCACCTGAAATTGTAGGTCCTCAAAATCAAGCTGGAGTACTTGTTCAACCAGACACATCTTTGACACCACCAAGTATGGGTGGGGCTTACCACTCCCCAGGCTTTCCAGGACATGTGATGAAAGTGCCCAGAGAGAATCACTGTTCTCCAGGTTCATCATACCAGCAAAGTCCTGGTGAAATGCAGCTTAACACCAATTGTGAGTCCCTGCAAAACCCAGCTGAGTTTTATGATAATTACTATGCACAGCATCCTGTACATAATTTTCAGCCACCCAGTAACTCTGGTGGTAAGTTTACTTTTTGAAATAATTTATTCCTAATTTAAAATGCAGTCCTATTTTTCATTAAAAGCATGATAGAAACGTATGTTTTAAGTAAAGCTAAATAAAATTGATAAGATTGAAACCTTAAAATGTTTTCAGTTTGCCAAACTTTTGAAACAATGGAATTTTAGATAACTTTTAGAAATACTTTTAAATGGCATAATTTGATAATCCAGTGTGCCTATTATGAAAGTTTTCATTTCTTATGACTTTGGTGGAGTTTTGTGCTCACTCAATGACTGTCTCTCCCCGTGTTATACATGTAGATGGGATGTGGCATGGCGAATTTGCCCAGCAGCCGCCTCCTATTGTTCAAGACTCACCTAACCATGGGAGTGGGTCTGACGGCAGCAGCACCAGGACAGGCCATGGCCCTCTGCCTGTAGCAGGCCTCCTCCCTGCGGTGCAAAGAGCTCTTTTTGTCAGACTTACTCAGAGATACCAAGAAGATGAAGAACAAACCAGCACCCAACCTCATAGAGCACCAAGCAAGGAAGAAGGTGTGTCAGAAGTTATTAATAGCATCTTACCTATTTGGATGGGTTAAAACTTTTAAATGGCCGAGGCAGGCGAATCACTGGAGGTCAGGAGTTCGAGATCAACCTGGCCAACATGGTGAAACCCCATCTCCACTAAAAATGCAAAACTTAGCTGGTTGTGTTGGCATGTGCCTGTAGTACCAGCTACTCAGGAGGCTGAGGCAGGAGAATCGCTTCAACCTGGGAGGCGGAGGTTCTAGTGAGCTGAGACCTCGCCACTGCACTCCAGCCTGGGCAACAGAGCGAGACTCAGTCTCAAGAAAAAAAAAAAAGAATTAAAAATGAGCTCTCTCTTCTATTTCCAATTTATCTCATAGCAACTATCTTGTGATTGATTGTGGTTTCAGTGCCATTAATTGCATTAATACTTAATTGCAAAAGGTTTAACTTGAAGCAGTAAAAATATCTGAAGCTAGAGTGCAAGGTTGTGCAGACTTGCAAACAAGCCTTTTGCTTTTTTTTTGAAGAAAATAAATAGAACAAGAAAAGGACACCTTTCAGTTTGAGGATTTTGAATTCTAGCCCAATTTCAAAATGATTCAGTTATTAGAGATATTTTTATGTCATAGGCTATATAATTAAGGATCTGCTATAATACTAAGAACTATTTTTAAACATAAAAAGATTATATGGAAACTAAGTTTATCTTAGTATTTTTGATATTGGTAAGTATACAACAGTTAGTTCAGTAAAAGATGAGAAAAGTTTAAAGCATTCAGTTCTGTTTATGAATTACAAAATTGATGTTTGGCCACTCAAACATGACATTTATGTAAAACTATGTAACGCTAGGTAGCTACAAGCTATTATATGAACGTTTAAAAATATATATTTATAATTTTAAAATTATTTTTGTGGGTACAGTAGTAGGTATATATATTTATGGAGTACGTGAGGTATTTTGATAGAGGCATGCAATGCATAATAATCACATCAGGGTAAATAGAGTATCCATCACCTTAAGCATTTATCCTCTGTGTTACAAATAATCCATTTATATTCTTTTAGTTTTTTTTAATGTACAATTAAATTATTATTGACAGTAGCCACCCTGTTGTGCTATCAAATACTAGGTCTTATTCATTCTATTTAACTTTTGGTACCCATTAACCGTCCCCACTTCCTCCCTATCTGCCAGCTACCCTTCCCAGTCTCTGGTAACCATCCTTCTACTCTCTATGTCCATGAATTCAATTGTTTTAGTTTTTAGCTCCCACAAATAAGTGAGAACATGAGAATTTTGTCTTCATGTGCCTGGCTTATTTCACTTAACATAATGACCTCCAGTTCCTTATTGCAAATGAGAGGATCTCATTCTTTTTATGGCTAAATAGTACTCCATTGTGTATATATGCCACATTTTCTTTACCCATTGTCTGTTTTTTGTTTGTTTTGTTTTGTTTTGTTTTAAGAGTCCCACTCTGTTGCCCAGGCTAGAGTTCAGTGGCACGATCTCGGCTCACTGCAACTCTTCTTCCCAGGTTCAAGCAGTTCTCATGCCGCAGCCTCCTAAGTAGCTGGGATTACAGGCGTGCACCATCATGCCCATCTAATTTTTATATTTTTAGTAAAGATGAGGTTTCACTGTGTTGGCCAGGCTGGTTGCGAACTCCTGACCTCAGGTGATCTGCCCAGCTCAGCCTACCAAAGTGCTGGGATTACAGGTGTGAGCCACCATGCCTGACCGTTGTCTGTTGATGGACACTTAGGTTGCTTCCAAATCTTGGCTATTGTGAATAATGCTGCAGTAAACGTGAGAGTACAGATATCTCTCTCATATACTGATTTCCTTTCTTTTGGGTATATACCTAGCAGTGGTATTGCTGGATCAGATGGTAACTTTATTTTTAGTTTTTTGAGGAACTTTCAAACTGTTCTCCATAGTGGTCGTACTGATTTACTTTCCCACCAACAGTGTATGAGGGTTCTCTTTCCTCCACATCCTTGCCTGCATTTGTTATTTCCTGTCTTTTGAATAAGAGCCGTTTTAACTGGGGTGAGATGATATCTCATTGTAGTTTTGATTTGCATTTCTCTGATGATGAGTGATGTTGTGCACCTTTTCATATACCTGTGTGCCATTTTTATGTCTTCTTTTGAGAAATGTCTATTCAGATATTTTGCCCATTTTTAAATTGGATTATTGATTTTTTTTCCCTATAGAGTTGTTTGAACTCCTTATATATTCTAGTTATTAATCCCTTCTTGGATAGGTAGTTTGCAGATATTTTCTCCCATTCTGTGGGTTGTCTCATCATTTGTTTCCTTTATAATGCAGCTTTTTAACTTGATATGATCCCATTTGTCCATTTTGGCTTTGGTTGCCTGCGCTTGTGAGGTATTACTTAAGAAATCTTTGCCCAGACCAGTGTCCTGGAGAGTTTACCCAATGTTTTCTGGTAGCAGTTTCATAGTTTGAGGTCTTAGATTTAGGTATTTGCTCCATTTTGATTTGATTTTTGTATATGGTGAGAAATAGGAGTCTAGTTTTACTCCTCTGTATATGGATATCCAGTTTCCCAGCACCATTTACTGAAGAGATTGTCCTGTCCCCAATGTATGTTTTTGGCACCTTTGTCGAAAATCAGTTCACTGTAGATGTATGGGTTTGCTTCTAGGTTCTCTGTTCTGTTCCTTTGGTCTATGTGTCTGCTTTTTTGTTAGTGCATTTTTTTGTTTTTGGTTTTGTTTTTTCTTGAGATAGGGTCTTACTCTGTTGCGCAGTGGTGCAATCTCAGCTCACCACAACCTCCACCTCCTGAGTTTGAGCAATTCTCGTGCCTCAGCCTCCCAAGTAGCTGGGACTACAGGTGCACGCCACCATGCCCAGCTAAGTTTTTTTGTATTTTTAGTAGAGACAGGGTTTTGCCATGTTGGCCCAGTTGGTCTCAGACGCCTGGCCTCAAGTGATCTGCCTGTGTCGGCCTCCCAAAGTGCTGGGATTACAGGTGCGAGCCATTGTACCCAGCTTATGTGTCTGTTTTTATGCCAGTACCATGCTGTTTTGATTACTATAGCCCTGTAGTATAATTTGACATCAGGTAATGTGATTCCTCTAGTTTTGTTCCTTTTGCTCAGGATAGGTTTGACTATTCTGAGTCCTTTGTGGTTCCATATACATTTTAGGATAGTTTTTTTCTATATCTCTGAAGAACACTATTGGTGTTTTGATTGGAATTGCATTGAATCTGTAGATTGCTTTGGGTAGTATGGACATTTTAACAGTATTGATTCTTCCAATCCATGAACATGGAATATCTTTCCAATTTTTGGTGTCCTCTTCAGTTTCTTGCATCAATGTATATGACCATTTTTTGCTACATTTTCAAAGAAGATATTACTAATTCTTCATTTACCTAACATCACAGGAGAATGAAAGATTCCTAATAAGTGAATTTCCTGTACAATTTAAATTATAAACATTTTAATAGTAATCTTTCAGCTGGGCACAGTGGCTCACGCCTGTAATCCCAGCACTTTGGGAGGCCAAGACGGGTGAATCACGAGGTCAAGAGATTGAGACCATCCTGCCAGCATGGTGAAACATCTGTACTAAAAATGCAAAAATTAGGTGGGCGTGGTGACACGCATCTATAGTCCCAGCTACTCAGAAGGCTGAGGCAGGAGAATCGCTTGCAGGAGGCGGAGGTTGCAGTGAGCTGAGATCACCCCATTGCACTCCAGCCTGGGTAACAGAGTGAGACTCTGTCTCAAAAATAAATAAATAAATAAGTAATCTTTCGGTAGTCTTAAAGTTTCATAAACAAAGATAATAAAACTTTTAGATAATAGACAATTTTATTCTATAATGTTATGTAATTGGTAGTGTTCTATGGGAGTTGTTGGCTCTGATACAGAAATATTTTGAACAGCTAGGTTTACTTGTGTTTGTGTTAATTTTTATGGATTTTAATGCTTTTATGCATTTTATCTCTGCTTTGATAAAAAGCTGCTAATTTTCATTTTTTATCTAATATCTGTTTTCCACCAGCCTGTCTCTATTCTTCTACTCTCCCTCTGTTACTATTTTCACTCTCATTTAAGAAAGACTTTTAAGTATGCTTTATAAATTATAAAATATATATATATAATGCTTATAAAATATATTGATATGGGAATGAAAAAGTAAGGATAGAAGTAACGAATACTATGAGGAGTGAAATTACTATACAGAAATATTTGAAGTAGTTGCAACTGGTAAAAGTGAATCACAAATCCATCTGTAGGTTTCCTTGATGTCAAAGAGAAGAAAAGAGATCTAGTGTCTAGAAGTAGTTTTTTCAGACTGAGATCTGAGTAAAACTTTTTGCAGTTGTGACATACCATATGCTGTTTTAACCCACATTCTACCCTAAATACCAATGCTTGTTTTGTAAGCATTACTCTGTTCAAACTAACCCTGTAACACTAAAGTTTCATGTAGTAGGCATGCATTAGTGAGCAGTGAGATGAGGTAAAAATGAGAATGTCTAGGATATTCTGCTGATCCAAGATACTCTAGGATGGAGATACATATATGCATATACAGTATATCTGTATATCTGTATCCCATGTTCTGACTCTTACGTTCTGGCAAGAATGTGAACAGGAGAGGCCGGGCGCAGTGGCTCAAGCCTGTAATCCCAGCACTTTGGGAAGCTGAGACGGGCGGATCATGAGGTCAGGAGATCGAGACCATCCTGGCTAACACGGTGAAACCCCGTCTCTACTAAAAAATACAAAAATCTAGCCGGGCGAGGTGGCGGGCGCCTGTAGTCCCAGCTACTTGGGAGGCTGAGGCAGGAGAATGGCCTGAACCCGGGAGGCGGAGCTTGCAGTGCGCTGAGATCTGGCCACTGCACTCCAGCCTGGGAGACAGAGCGAGACTCCATCTCAAAAAAAAAAAAAAAAAAAAAAAAGAATGTGAACAGGAGATACCTTGTGGCCAATTCAGAGCCAACCTGTGTCTATTTTAATGGAGAGGAGAGAGAATCACCCTTCTGAAACATCAGTTTGTAATTCCTTCTGCTAGAGAAAAGACATATGACAGGTAGGCTTCTTAAACTTGTGTCTAATACACTAGAGTTAAATAGGCTTTAAAAGTAAGACTCAAAGTGTTCTCATAAAGTATATAAGTTTTAGGATGTTAGGGTTTTTGTTTGTTTGTTTGTTTTGTTTTGTTTTGAGATGGAGTCTTGCTTTGTCACCCAGGCTGGAGTGCAGTGGCTCGATCTCGGCTCACTTCAAGCTCCACCTCCTGGGTTCACGCCATTCTCGTGCCTCAGCCTCCTGAGTAGCTGGGACTACAGGTGCCTGCCACCACGCCTGGCTAATTTTTTTGTATTTTTAGTAGAGACGGGGTTTCACCGTGTTAGCCAGGATGGTCTCGATCTCCTGACCTCGTGATCCACCCGTCTCGGCCTCCCAAAGTGCTGGGATTACAGGCTTGAGCCACCGTGCCCGGCCGGATTTTTTTTTTTAATGAGAAGTAAAATACTTCGTGGGAACCTAACACTCACATAGCATATGGTTTTTTAATAATGCATATCCTTTCTAATCACTTCTTCAATTCTTTTTGATGCAATTCTGTGCTAAAATGGGGTTGTGGTTAAGTGAACGAGAACTCTGCCCACCTAAGAAGTTCATTGTGTTCTAAGTGGAAGGAGAGTTACCGAAGGGAATGTGAATTTTTACTGTTTGTACTTCGGATACATTTATTGTCTAAAATGGCTCTGGATAACATTTTTGGGTTAAAAAATGTAATTTAAAGCCACCATAGAAAGTATTTTCTGATTTACTGTCCAAATGAACTTTGTTGTTAATTGAGAAGTCAATAAGATGGATTAAACTGACAGAAAAAATATATATATATATCCCAAAGTGTAATTTACTCTTTTGTCAGGATAAAATCGGAAAGATGGCTGATTTTAGTAAATGAAATTTTTAGCAAATCTTTTATTTCATGTAATTTATAATTATTGTGTCAAGCAATGCTGTTTACATTTTAAGCATCATACAAAAAAGATAATTTGGCTTGTTAAAGATCAAAATAGAATCCAAACTGTTAACAGAATATCTTTTTTACAACTAAAGGAGATATTCCAAGATTTATTAAAAAGTCAGGTTTAAAAGTTATTAATGCAAATTATGTAATGTTCATGCATTCAGTATTCTTGGGTCTCTATTACCTCAGTTGGTGTTCTAGAGACTATTTTACAAGAAAGCTTGAACTTAGTTTCAAATTTGACAATGTATTTTATATGAAAATGTTTAATTTATATTTAAAATAATTGTTATTATGCAGCATTTTTATTGTGATAACATTAGTTTATGGGCTATTCTGTCATATCCTGTAAACATAGTTTGTTTTTCTTCTTTTTTCCCATTTTCTCATACAAATTGAATAAGTAGCCATTTTCCCCCAATAAATACCTCTTCTTTTAGGTCAGTTGGTGTTTTTAGAATCCATGTAATTTGATTTGCACTGTTAGATCGAAAAGTAATTTATGTTCCTATTCTTAGAAGCCACACATTTAGAGAGAACAGAAATAACTTGAGCCTTAAGAGTCTGGATAGGCTCATCCATTGAGATGTAACTTAATTATTCATACTGTTTGTGAGGGAAATTCTATACCTGTTTACTATGATGCTGAATAGAGTGGATATATCGGGGGTTGAAATGAAACACACAAGATCATGACAATTTAGATTCAGCAACTACTTTCCCATACCTTGGTTAAGACCTCATTGTGAACCTTGAAAACAAATCAGATGTTGGAGTGATTTCAAACTCTGTTTCAACAATTGGGTCTGTTTCTATATGGACCCTCTATTTCCCAGCTGAATGTTTCAAACTCCCGAATTAGGCTGCAACTGAAAGAGCCTAATTGTGAAATGATGTGTGCTTAGGTTTCTGATTATCCTTTAGCCATGGAACTTTAAAGAGTAGTGTTCCTCCTACTTATTTTAAGCATGGAAGAAGAGTAGTAAATCTTGTGTGACCTTGTAGCTCAGCTACTCTGCTGAATTAATTAGAGGTTAGGAAGGACTTACAAGGGCTGGAAGTTTAAAGATAATAAATTCGTGTTTTTTGTTCTGAATTGATTTCTGTGCAATGTATATCAATATCTAGTTGCTTATCTGTGAAATTGGATTAATTTTTATTGATCACATATTTGATGTCAAGTATGAATTATTTTTGTAAAGTATTTGTAAATATAAAACTATTTTATAGCTTGAATGAACATAATCATTATGCTCCCATTAGGGTGCATTAAGTTGTACAAATTCCAAAATAACATGATGTGGTTTGTATGGTTTAGCAATTTTACGAAGCTTCAGATGACATGCACTGATGACACAACAGTAGAATTTCCTGAGAGGTTGAGTGAATATTAACCCATCAAGTTAGCAATTTCCTTAAATACATGTGTATCAGGAAGACAGGACTTCCCTACCTTAGAGCTATATAGACCTGCGTCTCTTCAAGATCTGACTTCTCTGCCCATTTTATACAGGTTGGGTGTTGATGGAGGGTTAAAAACGCTATGACAGTTCATGGTGCATGGTGTGTTTGTTTAAATCATAGCATGTTTAGGCAAAGTGGCCAGCTCATTCAATGTAAGAGCCACCGAAACAACAGATGTATTCACACCCAGCCTGTAATATGTATTTCTTCAGGCATGTCCCATTGAGGTTTTCCTGAAAGACCACTCCATAAAGGTATTGTGTTTCTTTAGTTAATGGCCACTAGAAGTTAGGAAGCTCCTAGGGACTAGGATATGAGATCTTAAAGAGGCTGTCACATCTTTCCATTTGCATGACATGGAATCTGTAGTGGAGATGTTTTCCCTGATGTTTTTGGAGGGCTGGACTGTGCTGAAGGCTGTACCTTGGTGGGGGTGGTCTGCAGTCATGCAGCCCACTGATAGGGCCCCCACCCCCACCCCCGCAAGCTTCAAAAATTGAGCTTTCTGTTAATTTCTCAAATTATCTTTTCAAAAATGGTTTGGCAGTACTTGATGAGATTATGTTCAAAATTCAGTAAAATACATAAGCATTTGTAAACTATAATTAGTTTAAATAAAACTTAGTTTAGGAAATCTAAGCTTTGACATATATAACCAAACAGGGCCTAAGGGTTCAAAGCTATTTTCTTAGGTATTACACCTTAGCATTTACATAATGCCTTTTCCCCAAGCAGTTTAATGTGGTTTGAAGAAAGTTTCAGCAGCTACCAATCACTATATTGCTGGAGTTTTCTGTTTGAGTATGTCTTTTATCAGCAGTATCTGCCGGTTGTGACAAAGTCCACCATATTAACCTGCCTTTCCTGGAAAGGATACAGACCCAAGAAAGGTTAACATCTACATAGTACTTAGAATTTCTAATTTTAAAATAAGAAACAAAAAGCACATTTGAAATAATATTTTATGCTTTTGGAGGCAGGACCCACATGTATCTCCTTATTTTTATGCTTGCCATAGGAACAAGCCTAGTTGTAGGCACACAGTGGGTGCTTTGTTAACTCCCTGTTGATGGCTTCCTGACATCCATCCAAGTGTCACTTTTACAGGTGCTGTCACCCATTAAACAGGTGTGGCAGAAGTATTCCCTGACGGCATTAGGAAGAATGCACCTTACGTGTTATATCTCTTTCAGTAGACACAGAGAGCCCACCTGCTCTTTTTTGTCCCCACACTCACCCCAAGCAATGTGAAGACAGATAGAGCAATTTAGGAGCTCCATGTTTCTATAATCATTCATAACTTTAAGAGTCCTCTAGACTTACGAGATTACTTCATGGTGAAAGTTTGGATTGATCAATAATTTATTCCTATAAATGTCTGCAGGATTTTTTCTGTAACCAGAAAAGTAACTGCATAGCCAGTCTCTTCTTCTTTTTTTTTTTTTTTTTAAATTTTATTTGTTATTGTTTTTGTTTGTTTGAGACAGAGACTTCACTCTTGCTGTCCAGGCTGGAGTGTAATGGTGCAATCTCGGCTCACGGCAACCTCCCCTCTCCCGGGTTCCAGTGATTCTCCTGCCTCAGCCTCCCAAGTAGCTGGGCTTACAGGCATGTGCCACCACACCCAGCTTAATTTTTTGTATTTACTAGAGACAGGGTTTCACCATGTTGATCAGGCTGATCTCGAACTCCTGACCCCAGGTGATCCACCCGCCTCAACCTCCCAAAGTGTTGGGATAACAGGCATCAGCCACCATGCTCAGCCTGTTTTTTATTTATTTTTTGAGACAGTCTCACTCTGTCGCTCAGGCTGAAGTGCAGTGGCGCGATCTCAGCTCACTGCAGCCTCCGCCTCCCAGGTTCAAGCAATTCTCCCACCTTAGCCTCCTGAGTAGCTGGAACTACAGGTGTGTGCCACCACACCCAGCTAATTTTTGTATGTTTTTGGTAGAGACAGGGTTTCACCATGTTGGCCAGGCAGATCTTGAACTCCTGGCCTCAAGTGATCCACCAGTCTTGGCCTCTCAGAGTGCTGGGATCACAGGCATGAGCCACCATGCCTGGCCCAATCTTTTTATTATTATTATTTATTTATTTTTATTTATTTTTTGAGACGGAGTCTTGCTCTGTTGCCCAGGATGGAGTGTAGTGGCATGATCTTGGCTCACTGCAACCTCTACCTCCGGGTTCAAGCAATTCTCCTGCCTCAGCGTCCTGAGTAGCTGGGATTACAGGCGTGCACCACCACAACCAGCTAATTTTTTATGTTTTTGGTAGAGACATGGTTTCATCCTGTTGGCCAGGCTGGTCTCAAATTCCTGACCTTAAGTGATCTGCCTGCCTCGGCCTCCCAAAGTGCTGGGATTACAGGTGTGAGCCACTGCGCCTGGCCAGTCTTTTATTTTAAAATAAATACTTAGGCCTAACCTAGTGAATTATCTATAGCATTTAAAATTCCTTTTATCCTGACACCACGAACAGTAATTTTCCCTTTCAAGTTATGATTTGACTCTAATTTTGGATCTTGTATCTGGTCTTTAAATACCTTTTGTTACCCTTTGGAATAGAACAGTCATGCTACTGTTAGCAAAATTATTGTAGGCATAAAGAAGAGCTGTGAGTTCAAAGAAGATTGTGAGTTCTTGGAATAGTATTTTACAGCATTGTTTATTATTGACCCTCTTGTTTTTTAAGCTTAGAGTTTATGAGAAAAAAAGTGAATATATAGCTAATCATAGCATTTTAGAAAAAATCAGCTCTGCACATAGGCCCCATACTTCTTGGCTCATTACTGATTTTAATACCTTCATGAGAATATTAAGGTTGAAAGGAATGCTGAAATTTGCATTATCAGAGGTCTGATATGTAATTTATTGTAAAGAAATTAAATATACAGAGACTCAATTAAAAAAAGTAACCATATTGTTCTCAAACCTCCATTACCACCAACCTTTTGGGGTTATCAGTGATAGACTATGTGTATGTATACATATATACTTTTTTTTTTTTGAGACGGAGTCTCACTCTGTCACCCAGTCTGGAGTGCAGTGGTGCCATCTCAGCTCACTGCAACCTCCACCTTCCGAGTTCGAGCAATTCTCCTGCCTCAGCCTCCCGAGTAACTGGAATTATAGACACCTGCCACCATGCCCAGCTAATTTTTTGTATTTTTAGTAGAGATGGGGTTTCACCATGTTGGCCAGGCTGATCTCGAACTCCTGACCTCAAATGATCCACCCACCTGAGCCTCCCAAAGTGCTGGCCTTACAGGCATGAGCCATCACACCTGGCCTAGACTATACCTTTTATACACTTTTTAAATAGAGAAAGTGAAAAATGATAAACTAACCATTATAAAATAGAGGTTTGAGTCCACCTCTGTTTTACAGAAATTTGCCCTGAAGTGTTTGAGAGAGAAGTCACATATGAGAGAAGAATATCTTTTCAAGGGTAGAATGATATTTCCTTATAAAAGTGACAATCAAAAAAGAGTCATTTGTATACTTGCCAAAGTTTAAAAATTTTTTACATTCCTTACCCTAAACCCACTGCTGCATTCACCCAGGATTCAGAAAGGGTTTGGCAGAGATCCAGGGCTCCAGGGCCCAGGTCATTTTGTTATTAGTCTAGGGTTTTTGTCCTGCACAGTCTAGGCAGGGCATCTTTCTTTGTGTGTTGCTGGTTGGGGCCAGGGAGCGGGGTGGGTGGGAGTTGTCCAGGTTTAAGATTGTTTCTTTTCTACCAGATACACAAACAATATCTGTGGGCTGAAATCCAGGTTATACCTATTCACTATGACTTTTTTAAAAAACTTTCTACTGCAATTATTTCAGTTCCCCCAAGTTGTATCTCAAATGTTGGGGAAATGCTGCCTTGACTATTTTACTTTGGAAGGTTTTACTAGATACCAGTTTAGTAGATTAATGACATTGTTAATCTACTGTCTGCTCAAAAGACACCAGCAAGGGGGTACACTTTGCTGAATTGATAAATTATTCCATTAAGGACTAACCAAGTACTTGTAAAAACAGGAATAACTTTTCCTCTCGTTCTTTACTAATAAATTTTCCAAGTTCCATACTGTTGTTGCAAGTTTCTGTAATTTTTTTTCTGCAATACCTTTCTATTGTCTGAATTTAAATAAAAATGTTTCTAATAACATCTGTCTGGCAGTGTGATGCTTTGCTTTAATAAATCTTCAGCATTTAAAGACAGAACATAGGGGAACCATGTGCACATTTAAGAGCTTATAATTGGAACCCATCCCAGACTTTCCTGGGGAAAAAAGGGGGATAGCATTAAACTGTTTGCCCTTCAATGTATCTTTGGTACACCGAAATTGTGCTTCATTTAACTACATAGATGCTATTAGCATTTAAAGCCCCATTTCCTGATACTACCTTCATTCCAGGAAACGTCTCTTACACTAGCTAACGTTAATTTTCTGTTAGAAGATCTGAACCTAAGACATTGTTAGCAAATGTACTGCTTAATAGAGCAGGAACTCTTTAGGATCAAAATGGGATCTCATTGCAGGAAGGGCTTTCAGAGAAATGGTCATGCTTCCCTTGAAGTCAGGAAATGTCATTAAAAGATGCTTTCTGGCTTCTGTTCTAACATGTTCAATGGTCAAGAACACACTGTCTTAAACACGGGAGCCTAGTAGATTACTGGATGTAATTCCTAAGCAATTCTGTCAGAAGCTCTTCCTTAAGAGAAAGCATAGTCTAGATTTGGTACCCTCTCTTCTGAGCAATGTAATATTGGGCAAGTCAGGACTTCACTGAGCATTGCTTTCCTCATCTACAAAATACAGATTTATTCATTCATTCATTTAAGAAACATTGAGCATTTAGCATATGCTATTAGGTGTTGACATACAGAGATGAGTAATAAGATGGTTTGCTTTTTGAATATGGCTTCCTGCAAAGTGAATGAAGCCACATTGCTTTGTGGTGGATATCAAATGATCAAGCACACAAGGATACATTTTAGTAACTAAAGGGACCAAATCAAGTATGGTGGATGTAGGGTTGCTAATTTTTTTCAAATCAAACAATGCCCAACTCTGCCATCCTCACACTGGTGTTGGTTTCACTCCTTTGACTTCATTCTCCGCAATGGCACATTAGTCTACCCAGCATTTTTGAGCCCCAAAGTATTTATGATAATTACGGTAAAGCCTCAATATATGCGAATTGGGTGATGGTGTGCTCGAGGGCTTGTGTGCATCATCTTATCAAATCCATAGCTAGTATCCAGGACAGTCTGGTAAGGTGAGCCCTGGTTCCCATTTTAAAGATTGGCAAACAGCATAGTGAGAATAGATAGCTCGCCTAAGATCACAACTAATGTGTGACAAAGCTGGGATTTAAACACACCTGCCTGGGTCCAAACCAGTGTTCTTAACTACAACAACATGGCTGCTCTTCAATACTCAGAAACCAGCACAAACTCTTAGAATAGCAGTTTCCAACTTTAGCTGCAACTCTCAAGACCTCATTCCATTGTCTGCAAGTGGCTTTTGGCAGGTGTTTATATTTATCATTACTTAGTGCAAAATTAATTTGACTTTGCTAATTCAACAATAACTTCTCAAGTAATGGTGTTCTCAGGGTTTACAAAATGAGAACTAGGGTTGACCATTTCCAGGTTCTTTCCTGGGGCTTTAGAATCACATTCTGTATTTTGTTGACGTGATTGGCAGCTCAGTACTTGAAAATAGGATCTGCCACCTTCACTCCTTCCACGTCTTCCATAAAGGGCCAGCTGGGATCACTCTTGGATGATTTAACAGATTCACTTTTGCTATCCAAAGACGGGTTTGACCCCTCTATATACAGCAAAACTTCATGTCCACTCAGGACATGGTATTTACAGCCCAAAGAAAAGTTTAATTTTATCTAGGGAATAATTAAACTCATAAAGGTCTTTTTTTTTTTTTTTTTAAAGCCTCAAAAGGGACTTCAGACTAGATGATCTCAAATCCCTCTCTTTATCTGATAACCAAAGGTTTAGAAATGATAAAGAACTCAAGTTTATGCCAGTGGTTACAATTTTACTTTAAGCTAAAGTAGTTGACCAGACGGAGTTAAATAAATATAGACCAGAAGTACATATTCATTAAACATTCACCATGAGATATACATGTAGGTTACTTCTTTTTTTTACTACAATAAGTTATTAGAAACCCCATCAATGAAGTGCTCAATAAATATTTATTGACTGAAGAAATTAATTTCAATTTAGAAAAACTTTGGAAAGGTTCGCATACTTGCAATTATTTTCTACTGTACATTAAGTACTTAATGAGTAAGAAAGATGCTGATTGTTTTTTTCCTCAGGGGTTTCCAAGACAATAAATCAATCAGCTGCTGAAGTTGGAGTAATGACACATGGGCAATGTTGTCATATTAACGGCTTCCAAGAAAGCAAAAATACCTAAAACATTCCTACAAAGCAAAGCAAAATTCCGATATGGAGCACATTAGCCACAACCCAAGAGTGCAAATGTCCCCACTGATCTTATAAGCATGCAATACAGCAGGTCTCTTGAGTAGCCTCAAAGTGTCTGATTATCCATGGAAGCACTTTTTCCAAAAGTGAGCCAAACCTCTCTCCATTCCTGATATCCACCTCCTGCCCCTAAGTAGCATCAGAAACTATTTTTAAGCCGGGCGTGGTGGCTCACGCCTGTAATCCCAGCACTTTGGGAGGCCGAGGTGCGTGGATCACAAGGTCAGGAGATTAAGACCATCCTGGCTAACACGGTGAATCCCCGTCTCCACTAAAAAATACAAAAAATTAGCTGGGCTTGGTGGTGGGCGCCTGTAGTCCCAGCTACTTGGGAGGCTGAGGCAGGAGAATGCCTGAACCCGGGAGGCAGAGGTTGCAGTGAGCAGAGATTGAGCCACTGCACTCCAGCCTGGACGACAAAGCGAGACTCTGTCTCAAAAAAAAAGAGAGAAAAGAAACAGTTTTTAAAATACTTTTTAAATTACTAATGGATTTTCACTTATTTTTTTTTTTTTTTTTTTTTTTTTGAGCTTGCAAACGATTGCATCATTGGCTTGTGACAACCAGCCACCTGGGACAGTGAGGTGAAGAGATGAGACTATTATGGTTCGTTATAAGGAATGCAAAGCAAATAAACACAATAATTCAGCTTTGACACCTGAAAACCAGACTTATCCTAGCCTGGCTTGAAATGGTTGTCTAAATTCCTTTATCCTCCTTTCAACATACCAATAACTGGAGTTTTACTCAAAGGAGGGCTAAACTATTGAGCAATGGGGTGGAGGATAGAGTCAGGGAAGAAAGTCTGTCTCTCCTTGGACAATTCCAAGAAAAAGAAGAAGAGAAAAGGGTTAGAGTGGGTTGACCAGATGTGCATCCAGAATTCTTTCTTTGTGGGTGCTGGGAAGTGTCTGAGATTCTGGGAGGCGACTTTGTGCAAAGGTCCCATGGCTAACATAGGGCAGCCAAGCTTAGGCAAGAGTGTTTGCTCAGGGTGTCCTGATTCTCCTGGGGCACTCTCAGTTCCTGTGTAGTGTGAGTGCCCTTTGTGATAGGATGAGGTGACTACACAAGGGAGTGGTTCCCCAAGGGTCTTCAGCCATTAAGAGCCGAGGAGAAGCAGAGACAATGAGGGAAGCTGGTTGGTGCTCCCTGCAAGCACTTTCCAAGCAAAAAGACAAAAAAAAAAAAAAAATCACCGTTTCCCCAGGTGTAGACACATCATGAGAGGCCAGCAGCTGTTGTGATTAGTGACTAGTGCAATGATTATCAACCAGTAGTAACCCCAGGACCAGCACAAAGCCTACCCTACCCCAATGCCATGAAGGCATGAAAACCACTCTTGTCTTCTCCCTCCCTCATACCCAGATGCCATCTTAGGGACAGATTAGATAGTACTAAGCTCTTAAACCAGTTTGGGATTTAATTTGTTTTTTCTTGCTAATCAGTGGGTATGAGCTAAGGAGGAAGGCCGGATACATTATAAAGCAAATTGGGCAGATTCTTTCCACTTCTGAGTTTTGTGAGCTACTACAGTAGTTCCCAATAGACACTTACTGAAGACTAGTCTACTCCCTGTCAAGCAGCTGGAGTGTGAGGTGCTCCAGAGCTCACTACAACAGCCTGGGCAACAGAAGCTAAGGGTTTTCTCCGAGGCCTTAGCTGCTATTTCCACTGAACACTGGCCCAGAGAGTCTTCCCGATGTCCCAAAGGGTGTGCAATTCTCACACAGAGCCCAGGGTTTACTAAGAAAATATCTCACTCAGTGTTTCAGGAGGCAGTGTTGGCAATTTAGTCATTGGCATCCACTTCCAAAAAGGCAGACACTGAATATTTAGTAATGCATTGCTCAAGAGGACTTCCATACATGTAGAAAGGCAGAGAGGGTGGCATGGGTGAGGCTGAGCAAGCATAGCTGGATGATAACTTAGGTAGGAAATTAAAATGAGTCCCAGAGAAAAAACAGATGTGCAGGCTGAGCTGGGATTTTATGTGATAAACTGAGTATAGACAACCACTGAAACTGACATCATTGGCCCAGCTAGCAGTGGGGTGACCTCACCAAGGATTCGGTTTCATAATTGCTCTAAGACTAATTTGGAACGTTTAAGTTATTAACATTATATCAAGATCCTATCTACAGGATTTGGTTATCTCCTCAGTCAAATATCCTTAGTTTGAAAGATAAAATTTATTATTCAAAAATCAAAATGATACATATGTATGTTTCTGGGTCTATGCATGCATTTATTGTTTAAACGTGCATGTGTGTGTTGTACTGATATACCAGCTGTATCAGGTGTACCTGATACCAGATGTACCAGGGTGGAATCCCGCGGGAACAGCAAAAGGCAGCGTTGCAGGAGCTGACGCGAGCGCATGTGGAGTCCTTCAACTACGCCATGCACGAAGGTCTCGGCCTCGCGGTGCAGGTGAGCGCGGTGTCCGCTGGCGCCCTTGCCTCGGCGAGGCCAATCCCAGGGAGATGGCTGGGAGGTCACAGTATGACCCTAAATGCATGTGCTCCTTGATCCTGACAGGCTCAGTGGGTAAGCGGGAGAGCACAACATGTTAAACAGGACGCGGAATTGGACCTCGTGGAACTTGTAGTCGAGGCGTCTTAAGAAATGTATTCGTGATTTCTGGATTGAAAAGCGATTGCGAACTGTAGTTTCTTGTTGGACAGTTTCTGGGTGCTGTGAGAGTGAGGAAGTGGCTTATCTGGGGTGTGCTTCCCAACCATTCACAATGCACACGGCTTTATATCACTAGAAGACTTAACTCTCCAAAACGTACCTCAAAAGATTCCGAACTTATTTGTAGGTACAGTGTAATGTACAAGGTTCTCCTTCAGTTTCCTTCTCTTAGAGCTTTAAAGAGAGAAACTACTCGTCATTTGTTATGAATTAAGCAGGTGCTGAGGAAGGTATAAATGAGTCCTAAAAGAAAGATTGAATCGAGAAGTGTAATTGCATTATTAGCGTAGAGTAGTGGTAGCAGAATTCAGGTGAGGATGGTGGGGAAAGGTTTCGTTTAGTAAGCATCCCCAGTATCTCCAGGCACTAGGCTCAGAGGATGTGGAGGAGGCAGTCCCGTGTAAGAGACAGTTCATGCGTTTCAGTGCTCCCTGTCGTGTTTGGGGGTTGGAGGGGTGAAGATATGAAAGCAGTCCATGCCAATATTCTTGAGAATTGCTCTGCCAAGGGATTGTGTGGGCTACGGTGGGAGCAGATGGGCGGTGCAACTAATCCAGGAGTTTGAGAAAGGGCGGGATTAGATGAGTTCAAGAAGTGAGAAACGTACATTTCGTCCAGGGGAAGGGTAGAGCAGAGTCACATGCTTAGGGGACCCTACCTGTGGTTTTGTTGGGTAAGATTTGTGTTGTGAGAGATAGGAACAGAGATAATGTGGAGAGCTTTGATTGCCAGTCTGATTCTTGATCTCTGTTCGGCAAATAATATGAGAGCCATTAAGATTTATTGTTTAGAAAGACTTGGTGGGGGTTATTTGTATTGTGCCTGGATTCTTACAGTATCATGTCTGTGAGAAAAAATACCTAATTAAAAGTTAATTGGGCCGGGTGCAGTGGCTCACACCTGTAATCCCAGGACTTTGGGAGGCCAAGGCAGAAGGATGACTTGAGCCCAGGATTTCAAGACCAGCTTGGGTAACATAGTGAAACCCCATCTCTACAGATATTTAAAAAATTAGCAGGGCATGGTGGTGTGCACCTGTGGTCCCAGCTACTTGGGAGGCTGAGGTGGGAGGATGACTTGAGCCCAGGAATTTGAGGCTTGAATGAGCTATGATTGTGCCACTGCACTCCAGCCTCGGTAACAGTGAGACCTGTCTTAAAAAAAAAAAAAAAAAAAAAATCAAATTAAGAAATTTTAGAAAAGCACTAATTCATTTAAAAATAAGTCAATTGGCTGGGTGTGGTGGCTCTTGCCTGTAATCCCAGCACTTTGGGAGGTCAAGGCAGATGGATCACTTGAGGTCAGGAGATCCAGACCAGCCTGGCCAACCTGGTGAAACCCCATCTCTACTAAAAAATACAAAAATTAGCCAGGCGTGCTGGCACATGTCTGTACTCCCAGCTACTTGGGAGGCTGAGGCACAAGAATTGCTTGAACCCGGGAGGCGGAGGTTGCAGTGAGCCAAGATTGCATGCACCAGTGCACTTCAGCCTGGGCGACAGAGTGAGACTCTGTATCAAAAATAAATAAATTTAAAAAAAAAATTAACCAATTCTATGTTAACATTTTTATGAAAAATATTTTCCAAAGCAAAAAAGAAATTAGATGAATTGAATTATTAAACATCTTTTTAATGTCTGGCTTAATGAAAAGACAACTGGATTCTCATGTCTGCTTCTGCATTCAGTCCCTTGTGATACATTGTTTTGGTTGAAGTAGATGAAGAAAATTTGACCCTGCATAGAAAATGATGCCACAGCTTAGCCAGTACTATAATAATATAGTATTTGAAAATGTTTTGTAAAACACAGTAACATAAATGACTAATATTTATAAAGCCAAGGGAAAAAAAGTTATATTTTTTACTTACAAAACATAATTTTGCCTAGTTTCTTTGGAGTGAATTTCTCCTTTCTGTGAGTCAGAATTTATGTGTCTGTCTTTTCAAAATACAATTGATTTTTATTACTTGGGGATTCTATATTTGCAAATTCACCTACTCACTAAAATTTACTTCTACTGCAAAAGCACCATGTCCAGAAGAAGCGAAAAAGTTGAGTTGCTCAGTGTCCATTTTCCCAGCTGAGATCTAACAAGGTGATGCTCCGCCTTCTTGTTTTAAGTTCTTAAACTATAAACAGAGGTTGTCTTCACTATCTATTTAGTGCCATGTTTTGTGCTTTTTGTTGGTGATTTTGCTGTTTAAAGTGTCCCCCAAGCAAAGTATTAAAGTATTAAAGTTCTGTATAAAGTTCCTAAGCATAAGAAGGCTGTGCTGTGCCTTTTGGGGAAAATGTTAACACATGCATTTAACATAGGCTTTGTTCAGGCATGAGTTAGGGACTCGATAATATATATTAAATAAGCTGTCCTTAAACAGAAGCACACATAATGCAAGGTTGTGTATCGATCAGTGTACAAAATCATAGGCCTTGTTCAGGCATGAGTTAGGGACTCAATTATATATATATTAAATAAGTTGTCCTTAAACAGAAGCAGACATAATGCAAGGTTGTGTATTGATCAGTGGATGAAATCATAGGCTTTGTTCAGGCATGAGTTACGGACTCAATTATATATATATATTAAATAAGTTGTCCTTCAACAGAAACACACATAATGCAAGGTTGTGTGTTGATCACTGGACGAAATCATAGGCTTTGTTCAGGCATGAGTTACGGACTCAATAATATATATTAAATAAGCTGTCCTTAAACAGAAACACACATAATACAAGACTGTATTGATCAGTTGATGAAATGTGACCAGAGGCTCTCAGGAAGCTAACCATGTATTTACCCCAGGAGCAGTGGTTCAGTATTGGCTAATTCAGTGTTTATGGCAACGTATAGAACATAACTATTGTGAATAACAACAGTTCACTGTATTTTGATCTAGATAGTGGACCTGCGTCTTGAGAAAGCAAATCTTCTAATCTCTCCTTTTTAAAGCTCCATTCTTTTTTTTTTTTTTTTTTTTTTGAGACAGGATCTCACTTTGTCACCTAGGCTGGAATGCAGTGGCATGATTGTAGCTCACTGCAGCCTCGACCTTCCAGGCTCAAGTGATCCTCCCACCTCAACCTCTTGAGTAGCTGGGACCACAGGCACGCACCACTATGCCTGGCTAATTTTTTTATTTTTATTTTTTGTAGAAATGGGGTCTCCTTATGTGGCCCAGCTGGTCTCAAACTCCTGGGCTCAAGTAGCCCTCCTCCCTCGGTCTCCCAAATGTTGGGATTACAAGTGTGAGCTACTGCATCTGGCCTTTATTTTTAAATAAAATATGAATTTCTAAAATAATACCAGCTTTAGATAAAATTTTAAAATTTAGAAAAGGTCAGTTAACTCACGTGAGGGTGAAGGAGGAATACCTCCTTGGCATTCTTTCTTGGCACCATTTTTTCATTATCATTATTCTAAGAAAAGGCTAGGAGGTTGCTTGTAATTAATATATAGGAGAACTTGGTGATGCCCCTTTCTCAGAAGAGCAAAGCTTCCCCCACAGAATGGTACGAAGAAGTGACTTCTGTGGAAGGGGAAACCCAGCCTGGCCACCATCTTTTCCTTTGCATGACTCTGGCTTCAGTATGACGTTGCCATTGTACGTTAAGCATCTAGTCTTGAATCCTAAAGGATGTTTCCATATCCTTGCTCTATTAGCAGCAGTCCCATTTGTCTTGCTATGCACATAGACAAGGTAAGAATACACAAGGCTCTTGGTTCAGAGAACAGGAATTTTGTTCTGTTCACAGCTGTATCCCTAGAGCCTGCTACAGTCTCTGACACATGTAGTCACTCAAAACAATCTTGTACTAATAATGCATTATGGTTTTAAGTATTTAGTGAAGTTTTAACTGTCCTTTTTAGGTGTGTCATGATGGCATCATAGACATCAATGTTTGTAGAACACACAAGATTTGGAAGAGTCTTAGAGAAAAAAATGCCTTGGAAATGCAAGCAATTTAATCGTGTGAATTGCATTTCAGGCTATACCTCCCTTTGAATTTGCTTTCAAAGATGAGCGTATCTCTTTTACTATTCTGGATGCTGTTATCAGTCCACCTACAGTTCCAAAAGGGACCATTTGCAAAGAGGTCAGCGTTTATCCAGCAGAATGCCGGGGTCGAAGGAGTACCTACCGTGGGAAGTTGACAGTGAGTACTAGTAACGCTGTGTGACTCAGCACTGCACATATTTGGGAGTAGGGCGGGTGCCTAATAAAGTTTATGCCAGAAATTGCTTTCTTGGTGCCGTTATCTAAGAGATCCCACCTTCTAAATCTAAGGCATAAAATCATTTAATTGATCTTCTTCCTGAGTCTTTGAAAATACTCATTGTTCTCGCAAATGCAGATATTTCCATTAAGTAACTTTTTCTCTCATTTTCATTTAGGCCGATATCAGCTGGGCAGTGAATGGAATCTCAAAAGGAATCATTAAGCAGTTTCTTGGCTATGTTCCCATCATGGTGAAATCCAAGCTCTGCAACTTACACAGCCTTCCCCCACAAGCCCTCATTGAGCACCATGAGGAGGCAGAGGTAATCACGGGCGTCTAGGCGTGAGACAGTAGAGAAGGCCTGGGTTGGGAGTAAGAAGACAAGAAGTGTGTCAGTGTTTTCTTTCTCTGCTCCAATTTCTGGATAGGTGAAAGAGATATCAGTATCTTGCCTGTATACAGTATATGACCCTGAATGACCATCAAACTAGACAGTATGAAAAAATGGCTATAAAATTAGAGAATATTATTGTTTGGGGGGAAGAACTGGTAGATTTTTCCCTAATTTTCTGAATGATAGAGACATACTTTCATGATTTTTTTTTTTTCAAGCTGTCTTAATCTACAAAGCTATCATCAAAAATGTCTATTTAGCTGGGCATGTAGTGGCATGGATCTGTAGTCCCAGCTAATTGGGAGGCTGAGGCAGGAGCATCGCTTGAGCCCAGGAGGCCTGACTACAGAGAGCCATGATTGTGCCACTGCACTCCAGCCTGGGAGACAGAGTGAGACCCCGTCACTAAAAAAATAAAAATGTCTGCTTTGCTAACAGTAAGATTCTGTGCTCATATTAAATGACTTACATGACTTCCCTGCATCATTTCTTTCAGCTGTATTAGGTGGCTTTGCAGTGTTGAGTTGAGGTAATCAAGACGTACAGACTGTGCCTACTAAATAGGTAGATGGTGTTATGTGGTGGGAAGAGGGTTTTGGTGTCAGATAGCTCTTCCGCTTATCAGTCTTGTGGTTTGGAGAAGTTAATCTCCCTGAGCCTCAGTTTCCTCTGCTGCAGATGGGCATAAGAGCTCTCCCACTCCTTGTTAAGGGAATTAAACATTATGATAACATAGAGTACCTAGTATAATATGCCTGTTTCATAGTAGGCAATTCGTAAACAGTAGCTCTTTATTACAGAAATGTGATATTGAGCAGAGCTATTAAAAATATTTTTCTATTTAGCTAATCCAAATTTCTGGTTTCCAAAACTTTCATACAGTCAAGTGTTTGAACTTATTTGGGAAACCATACTTGAGTATGGAAGCAGAATGGTTACAGTTTTTATCTTTCAACGCCTCTTTGGAGTAAGTTTTTTTTTTAGTGTTGTTTGAAGACTGAAGTCATTTTAGGGGACAGAAGGCAAGTTAGGTTGAGTCTGTCTGATAGAGACAGGTATCCTGTTTTTCTTCCATACTTTTTTCCTGTGTCCCTAGGACCTTTGTAATATACTTGAAAAAACTGTTAATTCACACAAAGACAGTGTCTGTGTACTGTTTTTAAGGGGTGAGTAGTACGTTTCGCCTCTGTGCTCCTGTTCTGTGTGTTGTACTACCTTTGCCTAGGAATGAGGTTCATGTCTACAGTTAGTCCTGTGTCTTTGTTTAACAAGTTTTAATTCATCTCTTTGGCAGGAAATGGGGGGCTATTTTATAATCAATGGCATTGAAAAAGTCATCCGAATGTTGATTATGCCTCGGAGAAATTTTCCCATTGCAATGATAAGACCAAAATGGAAAACCAGAGGGCCTGGTTATACTCAGTATGGTAAGTTCTGGAGATTATTAGAATGTTTTTTAAGGAAAATTTGAAATCTTTTTTTTTTTTTAAGTAGATGCATCTAAATAGTCTTTGATACTTTTTTTCTTTCTTTCTTTCTTTTTTTTCTGAGACAGGGTCTCACTTTGTCACCCAGGCTGGAGGGCAGAGTGGTGTGATCACAGCTCACCATAGCCTCGACTTTCCCAGGCCCAGATGATCCTCCCACCCCACCCTTCCAAGTAGCTGGGACCACAGGCGTGTGCCACCATGCCTGGCTAATTTTTGTATTTTTGTTGTTGTTGTTGAGATGGGGTTTCACCATGTTGCCCAGTCTGATCTCGAACTCTTGGACTCAAGCAGTCCTTCTGCCTCAGCCTCCAAAAGTGCTGAGATTACATGTATGAGCCACCGTGCCTGGCATTTCTTTTGCTTTTTGTTGTTTTTCTATTGCGCATTCCTGTGTTAAGTTTTCATAATTGGGATGGAGGAAGAAATGGAGAGATATCAGTCAGAGGATACAGACTTGCAGTTACAAGATGAATAAGCTCTGGGGATCTGATGTACAGCCTGGCGATGATAGTAATACTGTACTGCTTACTTAAAATTTGATGAGTAAATTTTAAGTGTCTCAACCACACACACGTGCACACATACACACAAATGATAACTATGGGTGGTGATTGATGTTTTCATCAGTTTGATTGTGGAAATCATTATAATATATGTATATGTATATTCAAGGTATTGTCCACCTTGAATATGATTTTTATCCATTATAAGCATTTTAAAATTTACAAAAATTTCATTGTGGAAAACCAACTTTCTATTATGTTTCACTTTTGCTAACTGAAAGAGCGTGTGTGTTTTTGTTACTACTTATGAAGATGAAAGCTAGTCTGGCTTGGCCATAGGTGAGTGTGGGTCTTGGATGTCTTCTGGTTCAGGCTACTGTGGTACACCCCTCAGGTTCTCTGTCTGCCAGCCACCTGGCCTCTGTTTGAGCACTCTCTTTGACAATGCATGTTGACAGCATGTTGTATTCTTGAGTAACCCTGACAGTGAAACAATTTGTCCTGACAGTTGAGCTAAAAATCAGACTTTAATGATAGCCATACATACTATACCTAGAAAAACAGCATGCCCCAATGTCTAGTCATTTTCTTTTCCATCAGTTGATGGTAGTATGTCTTAGCAATCTTTGCCTGAAACTGAAATAAACTTAAAATCTAAAATTCCACTTTTCTTCATTGGAACCTTTAGATCAAGCACCATGTCTTGACCAGACTCCACAGTTTAAGGTGGAAAAAAGGTGCTAAAAGATGTGGATTCTGTCCTGGAGGGAAACTTTAAAGTTTGCTTAAATTCATAGCTTCAGTTGTTTTACATTAGTGTTTCTCAATCTGGGTAGATTTTGCATGCAAGAGGACGTTTGCTGAGGTTTAGAAACATTTTTGATTGCCAGTCGTGGCTAAACTTAGTGATTTGGCTTTAATTGTGTCTAAGAGAGTAAGATTGTTCAGGAAAAAAAAAGATTGAAACAATTATAGTACCAATGAGTTTCTGATTTTTTTGTTGTTTGGTTCAATAGGAGTTTCAATGCACTGTGTGAGGGAAGAACATTCCGCTGTCAATATGAACCTCCACTACTTGGAAAATGGCACTGTTATGTTGAACTTTATTTACCTGGAAAGAACTGTTTTTTCTTCCTTTGGGATTTGCACTTAAGGTATGACTTAATGAATGCATTCTTTTGTTATGAAGAAATTTACTGGGGGTAGTATCCTGTACAGATTGGATGGATTCTCCTTGTTAAAATAATACTGTACTAGTTACCTACTGCTCTAAAACAAATTACTTCAAAATTCAATAGCTTAAAACATCAATAAACCTTTCTTTCTCACAGTTTCTGTGGGTCGGGAGTTTGGGAGTGCTTTGGCTGGGCAGTTGTGGCCCAGGGTCTCAGGAGGTTGCATGGAGATGTCAGACAGGACTGCAGTCATTTTGAGGACTTCCAAGGTGGCTCACTCACATGGCTGGCAAATCAGTGCTGGTTGTTGGCAGGAGGTCTTCTCATGGGGTTGCTCTCTACATGGCCCTTTCTGTAGGCTGCTTGAGGCAGCTGTCTTCCTCCACGTAGTTAGCTGAGAGAATAGAGGGCAGAAGATGCAGAAGACAAAAGCTGCAGTGCCCTTTGTGACCTAGTCCTGGGAGTCTCCCATCATCTTTTTCACCACATTCTCTTGGTCAAGCAGCCCAGCCTTGATTCAGCGTGGGAGGAAACCACACATGTGTGTGAACACCAGGAGGTCAGGACCCTGGAGGCCATATTGCTGTCTGGCTATCATACAAAGAATGCTTTATTTTAGAGAGTTTACTTTGGTTCAGCAATAGCAGAGTGCTAATTTTACTTGGGTATTAAAAATAATGAGAGAAGATAATTGTTGCTGAATAGATACAATATTTTAGTTATTAGTGAGCAATTAAACCTTTTATTTTCTATTCTAGGCACTTGTCAGCTTTTCTGATTATCAGATATTTCAGGAGCTCATCAAAGGAAAAGAGGATGATTCTTTCCTTAGGAACTCTGTTTCTCAGATGTTAAGGATTGTAATGGAGGAAGGTTGTTCCACACAAAAACAGGTCCTTAACTACCTAGGTGAATGCTTCAGAGTAAAACTCAATGTTCCTGACTGGTACCCGAATGAGCAAGCTGCGGAGTTCCTGTTTAAGTATGTGTGCTTTGCCCTAAATGTTTTTGGAGGGGTGGAGGGTTGTCAGTGGTTCTTTGTATTGGTTGCAGTTTGGGCAGGTGAGTCATTTGGGAATGAGAATGAATTTTGGGGTAGAATTCTGGTCCTTGCTAGCCGGGGGCTACCTTTGTTTTTGTGGCCCTCCTCACTTGTATTTTTTTAGTAGTCATGTTTTATTTTATGGCACTTTTTAACTTTTATTTTGAAATCATTTCAGACTTCCAGAATAATGTCCAAATAGTATATTGGATTCTTATATTCACTAATTGTGAACATTTCATTCATTTACATTTACTTTTTTACTTTCTGTGTACACAAATGTACGTTTCTATTTCTGTACGGTTTGAAAGTTGCAGGGATTGTGTTACTTTATTTCTCCAAAGCAAGGACTTTGTCTTATATAACCACTGTATAATTACTAAAGAAGCCAGCTGCATACTGGTGCTGTCCAGTACATAGCCGCAAGCAACATGATAAGCACTTCAAATGTGGCCAGTGCAGCTCAAAAACTGAATGCTGAATTTTATTTAATTAAAGTTAAGTAAGCTTGAATTGGGGATCTTGTGTAATAGAACATTAAGTAGTATTACCAACTGGATTGTTTTAATTTTTTTTTTTTTCTGTTTTGACAGCCAGTGCATCTGTATCCACTTGAAATCCAATACTGAAAAGTTTTATATGCTTTGTCTCATGACACGAAAGCTCTTTGCTTTAGCCAAAGGAGAGTGCATGGAGGACAATCCCGATAGTTTAGTGAACCAAGAAGTCCTTACACCGGGTCAGCTCTTCCTTATGTTTCTGAAGGTAAATGCGTGCTATGTCCATCCTTGGCCAGTGGTACCACTTGTGGAATGGTGTGACTTTGTCCAGCAGTACTATTTTCTGCATACTTATAGTTTCTAGTTTGGGCATTTTGTGTGGTCTCTTTTTTGTTTGTTCATTTAGCAGTAAGGGAATCAAAAATCCTAGCTTACACCAGGTTTGAAAATTTGCTTAGTATTTTTATATAAAGACCACATCAAATCTTGGTCATAGTGTTAATGAGAAAAAGCGAATGGCCTATATACATACACATGGTTGATCTTCATTATTTGTAGATTCTGTATTTGTGAATTCACTCACTGGCTAAAATTCATTTGTAACCCTAATGTCACTACTCGGTGCTTTCATGTTTATTCACACACGTGAGCAGAGCGGTGAAGAATTGGAGTCTCCTGAGGCAGATGTTCCAGCTGAGGTGGGGCAGGGTGATGCTCTGCTTTCCTGTTTCAGCTCATACTATAAAGATGGTCCTTTTTGAGATGTATTCAGTGCTATGTTTTTCACATTGTCGTGCTTCTTCTTGGTGACTTCTCTTTTTTTTTTGAGACAGGGTCTCAGCCTCAACCTCCCAGGCCAAGCAATCCTTCCACCTCAGCCTCCTGAGCAGCTGGGACTATAGACATTCACCACCACACCCGGCTAAGTTTTAATTTTTTTGGTAGAAACAGGGTCCCACTATGTTGTACAGGCTGGTCTCAAACTCCTAGGCTTGTGTGATCCTCCCATTTCAGCCTCCCAAGGTAATAGGATTAGAGACATGAGCCACTGCACCTGGCCAGTTTTTGCCATTTATAATGTAAGCATAGCACTGAAGTTCTGTCTAGTGTTCAGTGTTAATTATTAACAAGGTATGTTAAATAAGGTGCCTTTCAACAAAAGCTTGCATTAAACAAGATTGTATATTGATCCATTGACCAGAATGTTATGACCAGAGACTTGCAGGAACCCAGCCCTGTTATTTCTCCTCAGGATCTGTGGTTTCATGTGTGTTAATTCAGTGTTCACTAGAGCATAACTACTGTGAGTAGTGAAATTGGACTGTAGATGTATATATAAAGTTGGCATGGCACAAAAATGATTTCATAAGAATATTGATACAGTGGCATTTTATATTTTGCATCTTATCCCCAAAAAGATGTAATCTAAGAGGTAATATGTTGTATTTTTAGTAGAGATGGGGTTCCACCATGTCAACCAGGCTGGTCTCGAACTCCTGACCTCAGGTGATCCACCAGCCTCGGCCTCCCAAAGTGCTGGGATTACAGGTGTGAGCCACCATGCCTGGCTTCTATTTTATTTTATTTATTTTATTATTTTATTTTATTTTATTTTATTTTTTTTGAGACAGAGTCTTGCTCTGTTTCCCAGGCTGTAGTGCAGTGCCACAATCTCAGCTCACTGCAACCTCCACCTCCCGAGTTCAAGCGATTCTCCTGCGTCAGCCTCCCAGGTATCTAGGATTACAGGCGCGTGCCACCATGCCTGGTTAATTTTTGTATTTTTAGTAGAGACAAGATTTCACCATGTTGGCCAGGCTGGTCTCAAACTCCTGACCTCAAGTGAGCCACCCGCCTTGGCTTTACAGGCATGAGCTATCATGCCCGGCCTTCTAATTTCTTATCTAAGGTAGTAATTCTTATTTACATTCTTCCCGAAAGGTAATCATCTTTGTTTCTGTTTGCCCTGTCCATAAAATTAGATTAAAAAATTTCAGCAGCCTAGAATTTTCCTGACAAAATTTGAAAGCAGGCAGCAGTAAGTTTTCTCTTATTAATTTAATCTGTTACTAAATTAACCTTTCAAGTAAAGGTTAATTTACATTTCCCATCTCCTTAAAGTGAAGCATGGCGGGCTTATTGTATTCCATACTTAGAAATGTGTCTTTATTCCACATCAATTCCTAATTAGGAAAAAAAAGAAAAGAAAAAGAAATGAAACTGGGGGTATAGTGGCTCGTGCCTGTAATCCCAGCACTTTGGGAGGCCAGGGCAGAAGGGTAACTTGAGCCTGAGGAGTTTGAGACCAGCCTGGACAACATACAGAGATCTCTACAGAAATAATAAAAACTATTAGCAGTGGCCAGGTGTGGTGGCTCACGTCTATAATCCCAGCACTTTGAGATGCCAAGGTGGGTGGATCTCCTGAGCTCAGGAGTTCAAGACTAGCCTGGGCAACATGGCAAAACCCTGTCTCTACAAAAAATATAAAAATTAGCTGGACACGCTGGCATGCTCCTGCAATCCCAGCTACTCAGGAGGCTGAGGCAGGAGAATTGCTTGAGCCTGGGAGACGGAGGTTACAGCTGAGATCATACCACTGCACTCCAGCCTGGGTGACAGAGCAAGACTCTGTCTCCAAGAAAAACTGTTAACTGGGCATGGTGGTGCATGACTGTGGTCCTAGCCACTCAGGAGGCTGAGGTGGGAGGATCCCTGAGCCCAGGAGGTCAAGGCTGCAATAAGGGGTAATCATGCCACTGCACTCTAGCCTGGGCAACAGAACAAGACCTTATCTCCAAAAGAAAAAAGATAAAAACGCCTGGTGCAGTGGCTCACACCTGTAATCCCAGCACTTTGGGAGGCCAAGGTGGGAGGATCACTTGAGCCCAGGAGTTTGAGACGAATCTGGGCAAACAGCCCAGAGACAAAACCTCGTCTCTACAAATAATTTTTTTAAAAATTAGCTAGGCCTGGTGGGCCACACCTGTAGTCCCAGCTACTCAGCAGGCTGAGGTAAGAGGATTGCTTGAGCCCAGGCGACAGAGGCTGCAGTGTGCTGTGATCACGCCAGTGCACTCCAGCCTAAGTGACAGAGCAAGACCCTGTCTCAGCAAAAAAAAAAAAAAAAAAAAAAAAAAGAAAGAAATGAGTCTTCTGTAGCAAGGTATTACTAAGGTGACCTGTTTCAGCAACAGGAGAAACAAAGGGAAAATTGGGGCTTTTTCAGAGAATTCATTGCTGAGTATTTGATTTCCTTACCAGCTGTGTTAAAGCTTTTAAACCTTTGAGTTTGGAGAATAAAAACAATCTTCAGAAGACACATGACCATGATGACATAAGATGAATTCTAGACTGTTAAAAATTCACATTGTATTTACATTAAAACGAGCAATATAAAATTGAAAAATAGCAACTATATTTTCTGTATTATTTATAGATAAACCATAAAACACTTGAGTTAGCTTTTCCGGTTTTGATTTTAAACCCAAATAAGGAAGTAGACATAGTTATGAAAAAAGGCAGAACACAAACAAATCAGTTATCAAGATCCAGGGCTTCTTACTCCATCTTGACCATGAAGCTGTTCAGTGTACACCTGATAAAAATGTTTATGACACAGGAAGAAGTAGGCTCAAGAAAGGAATCTAAACAGCAACGCGCCGAAGTAGAGCAGCGATGCCAGGCTCTTCCATTCAGACTTGATCCTTTAGGTTCACTTGGTAAAGACCAAACCTATCCTGGCACCCTTGTTGGGTGAACTAACAACTTCCTTCACTCTCTGGTAATTCCCTTATCTGTACATTACAGATTTTTAGCAGTGTACTTACAAATCCTACTAATGGGTAGTCAGTTGTGAGATTCATTGTAACGTTTTATAAAATATATTCCTTCTTCCTACACCTCTCCAAAATTTATTCCTTCAAAGTACTGAAAATTTAATATTACTGTACCACAGTGATATTAAATGCAGTGTCAGTGCCAGAGAATATGCAGAAATGAAACGTGGCACTTCCAGTGCTGTCTTCTGGAAGAATAGTTAGGTCTTCCAAGTGTGAGTGTTCAAACACTGGTACTTTAAAGAGGTGGATTATCAATAGTCAATGGCTAATGTGTTGACTCGGGGGCCTGCTGGAAAAGGTATACAGTGATTAAGTGACCTGTGTACCTCTTCCAGGTTTTCTTCCAAATATCAAATATAGGAGAGAACCCATTTCAAACATTCTCTTAGGTATTTTCAATGGTTTCTGAACCACCCATAGGAAGCGCTGATGGTGTATAGTCTTTTTTTCTTTTATTTTTAGTTGACATGCAATAACTGTACAGATTTATGGGGTATGCAGTGGTATTTCCATGTATGTAAATAATGTATAATGATCAAATCAGAGTAGTTAACACATTCATCACCTCAAACATGTATCCTTTTTTTGTGTTGTGAACGTTCAAAATCCCCTCTTCTAACTTTTTGAAAATATACAATAAGGCTGGGCATGGTGGCTCACGCCTATAATGCCAGCACTTTGGAAGCCGAGGCAAGAGGATTGCTTGAGCCCAGGAGTTTGAGACCAGCCTAGGCAACAAAGTGAGACCCCCATCTCTACAAAAAAATTTAAAAATTAGCCGAGCATGGTGGCATATACCTATGGTCCCACCTACTCAGGAGGTTGAGGCGGGATGATCCCTTGAACCTAGGAGGTTGAGGCTGCAGTGAGAAAATATACAACAAATATAGTTAACTTATTCAACCTGCAGTGCTGCAGAATACCAGAACTCATTCCTTCAATCTAGCTGTAATTCTGGAATTGCAGGCTGCTTTAACCATTTCAGTGAGTGTTGGCAGCATAGACTAAGATGGGCTGTGTAGTTCACATGATTGCTTTTAGGTGTGTAACAAATATAATGGGTGAAGGAGGGCATGACATTGAAGAGCTATCCTTTTTGCACCTGAAAATCTCTCTTTCAGGTTTTTGGTTTGGCTGTTTTCCATATCCAGTGTATGTTAGTGGACCTTTGTTAAAGATTGTACAGATTACATGGGAATAAATATGAAGTTTGTAATAATTTTATTTTATTGAGAATAGGGTCTTGCCCTGTTTCCCAGGCTGGAGTGCAGTGGCACAGTCGTGGCTCCCTGAAGCCTTAGGCTCCTGGACTCAAGCGATCCTTCTGCCTCATCCTCCCAAGTAGCTGGAACTACAAGCATGCCCCACCCCCTCACCCCACCCGCTTCTGGCGAATTTTTAAATTTTTTGTAGAGACAGAGTTTTGTTTCACCATTTTGCCCAGTCTCATGTTGAACTCTTGGTCTCAAGCGATCCTCCCAATCCTGGGATTATAGATGTGAGCCACCACACCTAGCTCACATACTATTTTATATTAATTTTTTTTTTCTTATTTCAGGAAAAACTGGAAGGTTGGTTAGTGTCTATTAAAATAGCTTTTGATAAGAAGGCTCAGAAGACCAATGTTTCCATGAACACTGACAATTTGATGAGGATTTTTACTATGGGAATAGACCTTACAAAACCATGTGAATACCTTTTTGCTACTGGGAATCTGCATTCTAAAACAGGTAAAATGAAATAGATCATTTTAGTTATGTTTTTCAAACTATTTGCTTAATGTAGATTTGCCTGTCCTTGAGAGGTTCTTTTTAAAAGCAAACCCCCCCCCCCAAAAAAAGTAAATTTCTCATAACTATGACTTTGATGACTATTGGTCTGAAGGACTTTAGACAAGGTGTCTGTATAGCTAAAATTTAATTCAGATAACCAAATACATTTTCTCTGCCTCCTTCTAGAAAATGAAAAGACCACTTAGACCTCTGAGGAAGGCTTACCTAACAGGAATTCTGCATGTTTTGCTGTACATGCCTGTCTCTAAACCAGTTGCCTTGCCTCAGAGTGACCTGAGAGGCCAGGTGTGGTGGCTCATGCCTGTAATCCCAACACTTTGGGAGGCCAAGGTAGGAGGGTGGCTTGAGCCTAGGAGGTCAAGGCTGCAGTGAGCTGTGATTGCACCACTGCACTCCAGCTTGGTGACAGAGTGAGACCCTGTCTCAACAAAAAAGAGAATGACCCTAGAAACTTAAAAAGTGGTAATTGGGAACCCAGAATTTTTTTTTTTTTTTTTTTTTTTTTGAGTCAGGGCCTTAGTCTGTCACCCAGTCTAGAGTGCAGTGGCAGGATCATGGCTCACTGCAGCCTTGACCTCCCAGGCTCAGGTGATCCTCCCACCTCAGCCCCACGAGTAGCTGTGACTACAGGCACAAGCCACCACACGTGGCTGATTTTTGTGTTTTTTGTTGAGATGGGATTTCGCTATGCTGCTGAGGCTGGTCTGGAACTCTTGAGCTCTGGCGAACTACCCACCTCGCCTTCCTGAAGTGCTGGGATTATAGCATTAGCCACTGTGCCCAGCCTTTTTTTTTAAAAAAAAAAAAAACTCGTGTTACTGATGCCGATTCTTTCATTAGCCTTCTTAGTTGCTTGTCTAGTATCTGACCCTCTCAGATGAATTTAACTACTTGCTATTTTATTAACTCATTTAATGTTCTCCCACAAAGGAGGTCATAGAGGAGATAGGGAACTAGTTGGGGCTCATACAGTTTGTGAAATCTGGGGATTATTTTACATATTTTTTGCAAACTCTTTCCACTCATCAGAGCTAGGAGAATAAATGTTGTAATAATTCATTCTGTAATCTGTAGAGTGCTCTGAGGTTTTGTCATCACAAAGCCTCAAAAATTTCCGTTTTTTAAAAGAATGGCCCATTTTTTAGTGACTTTTGTTTTATTAAGGTCTTGGCCTCCTACAAAATTCTGGACTTTGTGTTGTGGCTGACAAGCTGAACTTCATACGCTACCTCTCCCATTTCCGCTGCGTGCACAGAGGGGCTGATTTTGCCAAGATGAGGACCACCACAGTACGCAGGCTGCTGCCAGAGTCCTGGGGCTTCCTTTGTCCCGTGCATACCCCAGATGGGGAGCCCTGTGGCCTGATGAACCACCTAACTGCTGTATGTGAGGTTGTCACACAGTTTGTGTATACGGCATCTATTCCAGCTTTGCTCTGCAACTTGGGTATGTAGTGTATAGTGATAAACATCTTGTTTGATTATGTGAGGTTTTTGTTTTTGTTTTTGTTTTTGTTTTTTTGAGACAGAGTCTCGCCCTGTTGCCCAGGCTGGAGTACAGTGGCGCGATCTCGGCTCACTGCAAGCTCCGCCCCCCAGGTTCACGCCATTCTCCTGCCTCAGCCTCCCAAGTAGCTGGGACTACAGGCACCGCCACCACACCCAGCTCATTTTTTTGTATTTTTAGTAGAGATGGGGTTTCACCATGTTAGCCACGATGGTCTCGATCTCCTGACCTTGTGATGTGCCTGCCTTGGCCTCCCAAAGTGCTGGGATTACAGTTGTGAGCCACCACACCCAGCCAAGATTACGTGGTTTTTAAACTGTTAAGTTGTACTCTTTTGGAGATTCAGCAGAGACGTTCTGTAAGAATTCGTTTTTACCCTTCTGTGCAGGAGTTGTGCTGCTTTCTTGGCTCCTCTATAGAAGGCTGAGTGCATTCTTTGAAAGTGAAAACAGCAGAAACTAAGTGTTATAGGTGTTTTTTCTTTCAAAAAAAAAAAAAAAAAGAAGAAGATAATGAAAGTGAGGATCGCTTGAGCCCAGGGATTTGAGGCTGCAGTGAGCTGTGATTGTGCCACTGCTGCACTTTAGACTGGGTGAGAAAGTGAGATCCTGTCTCCAAAATAAAAAATAAATAAATGAATAAGAAGGATGCCAAAGCATCTGAAATAGACTAGTGGTTAATATTGGAAGTACAGAAGCTATTGAGTAGTTTTTTGGGTCACTTCTCCTTGCATCTCTTGGTGGATCTTTGCATTTCTAAGTAGAAAACAGTGTTGGTTTGCAGGAGGACAGTGTAAAAGGAGGTTTTCCAGTCTACCCTAATGTCATCAGATGCATAACCATTTTTCCTCATAACCTTACAGCTGCTGTCTCTGTCTCTGCTTTGACTAGAAAGCTGTCTAATTCTTGGCTTGATACTTGGTTTGAATTTACCTTCATACCTAAAGATGTCAGCCTTCTCTGCAGTCTTCTAGTCCCAGGGTTCTCCAATTATGATTTGGAGACTAGAAATGTTCTGTCTTTGGTGGTCTGTGGACAGGGTCTCCAGTGGGATTAATATTTATACAGTAAAACTTCAGTTCATGGGGATCAGACGATAGGTATTCTCCAGCAACTAGAAGGGCATTGACTCAAAGTTCTGTTCAAAAGTACTTCTCCCAATTAGAGTGGCCTGGCCAGGCGTGGTGGCTCATGCCTGTAATCCCAGCGCTTTGGAAAGCTGAGGTGTGCAGATCACTTGAGGTCAGGAGTTTAAGACCAGCCTGGCCTACATGGCAAAACCCCATCTCTACTAAAAATACAAAAAAAAAAAAAAAATTAGCTGGGTGTGGTGGCATGTGCATGTGGTCCCAGCTACTCAGGAAGCTGAGGCAGTAGAATTGCTTGAATCCAGGAGGTGGAGGTTGCAGTGAGCCAAGATTGCACCACCGCACTCCAGCTTGGGTGACAGAGTGAGACTCCATCTTAAAAAAGAGAGAGAGAGAGAGAGAGAGAGTGGCCTATAAGAAGAGGGCCCCACAGAAAGTAATCAAGAAATGCTCAAGATTCAGAAGATGTAATCAGTGTAATTGGAAGGTTTATCCTCTACGAGGAAAATAATTTTGTTACTCATGATTCAAAATGTCAAAGTCCAGGAGAGGGTAGAAAGGAGAAAAGAATAAAGGGGAGAGGTAGAAAATATATCCACCTGCAGAAAAAGAGATGGGGAAGGGTTTTTCGCTCCGGCACTGGAGAAGAAGACAGAATCGCTACCTGACTTCCGATAGAGATGTTCGTGTTGGGGTGACAGATGAAACACGAAGTGGGTAACCTGTGACACTCTAACAAACACTTGATGTCTTCAGAATGTATTTATGGTTCATGGGAGAGTGTTCTTTTTGTTTACTTAATTTCATATGATTCTCATTATTTGTAGTACTTGTCGTCTTTAAAGTCACCAGTGAATATTGAACCATTGTGCCAAGGGGAAATACAGGGTAAGGTTCCTTCGAGCCTCAGGTTACAACATTTTTGTTAGCTAATCAATATGTAGCCTTGTTCTTTGTGTGTTTCTGTTGAAAGACACCCTTTAGGCCGAGCGCAGTGGCTCACGCCTGTAATCCCAGCACTTTGGGAGGCCGAGACAGGTGGATTATGAGGTCTGGAGATCAAGACCATCCTGGCTAACCTGGTGAAACCCTGTCTCTACTAAAAATACAAAAAATTCGCTGGCTGTGGTGGCAGGCGCCTGTAGTCCCAGCTACTCGGGAGGCTGAGGCGGAAGAATGCCGTGAACTTGGGAGGTAGAGCTTGTAGTGAGCCAAGATCATGCCACTGCACTCCAGCCTGGGTGACAAGGCAACACTCCATCTAAAAAAAAAAAAGAAAAAAGATACCCTTTAAAAATATATATTGACCTCTGGGGACGGCACACAGCTGAAGACCAACAGGGGAAGTGGCGGGAGCCGGTGCGGACGCGAACGACTCTGTCTGACAGCTTTGGGGAGAGCCGTGGATCTCCCAACGCGGAGGTTGAGATCTGAGAACGGACAGACTGCCTGCTCAGGTGTGTCCCTGACCCCTGAGTAGCCTAGCTGGGAGAAATCCCCCACTAGGGGCAGTCTGACACCCCACACCTCACAGGGTGGAGTACACCCCTGAGAGGAAACTTCCAAAGGAAGAATCAGACAGGTACACTCGCTGTTCAGCAATATTCTATCTTCGGCAACCTCTGCTGTGCTGTATACCCAGGCAACAGGGTCTGAGTGGACCTCAAGCAATCTCCAACAGACCAACAGACAGTCCTTCTGACTGTCGGAAGAAAACTATCAAAACAGGAAGGACACCTATCCAAAACCCCTCTACGTCACCTACACATCAAAGACCAGAGACAGATAAACCCACAAGATGGGGAAGAAGCAGGGCAGAAAAGCTGGAAATTCAAAAAATAAGAGCGCATCTCCCCTGCAAAGGAGCGAGCCCATCGCCAGCAACGGATCAAAGCTGGTCAGAGAATGACTTGGACGAGAGGAGAGAAGAAGGCTTCAGTCCTCAAACTTATCAGAGCTAAAGGAGGAATTACGTACCCAGCGCAAAAAACTAAAAATCTTGAAAAAATTGGAAGAATTGACAGCTAGACTAATTAATGCAGAGAAGATCATAAACGAAATGACAGAATGAAACCATGACACGAGAAATACGTGACAAATGCACAACCTTCAGTAACCGACTCGATCAACTGGAAGAAAGAGTATCAGCGATGGAAGATCAAATGATGAAATGAGCGAGAAGAGAAACCAAAAAAAAAAGAAGAAAAGAAATGAGCAAGCCTGCAAGAAGTATGGGATTACGTAAAAACCAAATCTACGCCTGATTGGGGTGCCTGAAAGTGAGGGGAAAATGGAACCAAGTTGGAAACACTCTTCAGAATCATCCAGGAGAACTTCCCCAACCTAGTAGGGCAGGCCACATTCAAATTCAGGAAATCAGAACGCCACAAAGATACTCCTCCAAAGAGCAACTCCAAGACACATAATTGCCGATTCACCGAAGTTGAAATGAAGGAAAAAATCTTAAGGGCAGCCAGAGAGAAAGGTCGGTTGTTACCCACAAAGGGAACCCATCAGACTAACAGCAGATCTCTCGGCAAACCTCTCCAAGCCAGAAGAGAGTGGGGGCCAATATTCAACATTCTTAAAGAAAAGAATTTTAAACCCAGAATTTCATATCCAGCCAAACTAAGTTTCATAAGTGAAGGAGAAATAAAATCCTTTACAGATAAGCAATGCTTAGAGATTTTGTCACCACCAGGCCTGCCTTACAAGAGACCCTGAAGGAAGCCCTAAACATGGAAGGAACAACCGTACCAGCCATCGCAAAAACATGCCAAAATGTAAAGACCATCGAGGCTAGGAAGAACTGCAACTAACGAGCAAAATAACCAGTTAATATCTAATGGCAGGATCAAGTTCCACATAACAATATTAACCTTAAATGTTAATGACTAAATGCTCCAATTAAAAGACACAGATGGCAAACTGGATAAAGAGTCAGAACCCATCAGTCTGCTGTATTCAGGAGAACCCATCTCACATGCAGAGACATACATAGGCTCAAAATAAAGGGATGGAGGAAGATCTACCAAGCAAATGGAGAACAAAAAAAGCAGGGGTTGCAATCCTTGTCTCTGATAAAACAGACTTTAAACCATCAAAGATCAAAAGAGACAAAGAAGGCCATTACATAATGGTAAAGGGAATTCAACAGGAAGAGCTAACTCTCCTAAATATATATGCAACCCAATACAGGAGCACCCATTCAATAAAGCAAGTCCTTAGGGACTTCACAAAGAGACTTAGGACTCCCATACAATAATAATGGGAGACTTCAACATCCACTGTCAACATAGAAGATCAACGAGACAGAAGTTAACAAGGATATCCAGGAATTGAACTCATCTCTGCACCAAGGCGGACCTATATAGACATCTATAGAACTCTCCACCCAAATCAACAGAATATACATTCTTCTCAGCACCACACAAGTCGCACTTATTCCAAATTGACCACATAATTGGAAGTAAAGCACTCCTCAGCAAATGTAAAAGAACAAAATTATAACAAAACTGTCTCTCACACAGTGCAATCAAACTAGAACTCAGGACTAAGAAATCAATCAAAACCTGCTCAACTACATGAAACTGAACAACCTGCTCCTGAATGACTACTGGGTACATAACAATGAAAGCGGAAATAAATGTTCTTTGAAACCAATGAGAACAAAGATACAACATACCAGAATCTCTGGGACACATTTAAAGCAGGGTGTAAGGGAAATTTATAGCACTAATGCCCACAAGAGAAAGCAGAAGATAAATTTAAATTGACACTCTAACATCACAATTAAAAGAACTAGAGAGGCAAGAGCAAACCATTCAAAGCTAGCAGAAGCAAGAAATAACTAAGATCAGAGAGCCGAACTGAAGGAGAACGAGACAACAAAAACCCTCCAAAAAATCAATGAATCAGGAGTTGGTTTCTGAAAAGATCACAAAATTGACAGACCGCTCAAGGCTAATAAAGAGAAAGAGAGAGGAATCAAATAGATGCATAAAAAATGATAAAGGGGATATCACCACTGACCCCCAGAAATACAAACTACTATCAGAGAATACTATAAACGCCTCTGCAAATCAACTAGAAAATCTAGAAGAAATGGATAATTTCCTGGACACTTACACTCTCCCAAGCTAAACCAGGAAGCGAAGTTGAATCCTAATGACCAATAGCAGGCTCTGAAATTGAGGCAACAATAATAGCCTACCCACCAAAAAAGTCCAGGACCAGATGGATTCACACGCTGAATTCTACCAGAGGTACAAGGAGGAGCTGGTACCATTCCTTCTGAAACTATTCCAATCAATAGAAAAAAGAGGGAATCCTCCCTAACTCATTTTATGAGGCCAACGCATCCCGATACCAAAGCCTGGCAGAGACACAACAAAAAAAGAGAATTTAGACCAATATCCCTGATGAACTTGATGCAAAATTCTCAATAAAATACTGGCAAACCGGATTCAGCAGCACATCAAAAAGCTTTCCACCATGATCAAGTGGGCTTCACTCCCTGGGATTGCAAGGCTGGTTCAACATTCGCAAATCAATAAACGTAATCCAGCATATAACAGAACCAAAGACAGGAACCCACATGATTGTCTCAATAGATGCAGAAAAGGCTTTTGCAAAATTCAACAGCCCTTCATGTCAAAAACGCCATAAATTCGTATGATGGAACTATCTCAAAATAATAAGAGCCATTTATGACAAACCCACAGCTAATATCATACTGAATGGGCAAAACTGGAAAAATTCCCTTTGAAAACTGGCACAAGACAGGGATGCCCTCTCTC
>NW_022142600.1:0-1393 GCF_007565055.1 Rhinopithecus roxellana
AAAGGAAATATCCTCAGATTATAACTAGAGTGAAGCTTTCTGAGAGATTGCTTTCTGATGTGTGACTTCATACACAGAGTTCCACCTTAGTTCATGGAACAGTTTGCTAACTCTCTTATCTTGTGTTCTGCACGGTGATATTTCGGAGCTCATTGTGGACTATGGTGAAAAAGGAAATTCTCAGATGAAAACTGGAAAGAGCCTTCTGAGAAACTGCATTGCGATGTGTGAATTCAATTGACAGAGTTACACTTTTCTCTTCACTGTCAGTGGTGCTAACCCAGTTTTCCTGGAAATCTGCATTGATACTTCTGAACGCTAATGTAGCTTACGGTGACAAAGGAAATATCCTCAGTTGAAAACTAGAAGCTTTCCTAGAAACATCTTGACGTGAATTCATCTCAGAGTTACTTATGTTTCCTGCAAAGTCCATTAACACTGTTTTTGAGGAACCTGAGAGACCTCTTGATCGCATTGATGCCTACGCTGAAAAAGTATCATCAGTGCGAAACGTGAAAGAAGCTTTCTGAGAAACTCTTTGTGATCTGTGAATTCCTCTCACAGAGTTACAGCTTAGTTCTCAGAAGCAGTTTGCTAACACTCTTTCGTGGAATCTGCAAAATGAGATTTGGGAGCCCATAGGGCCCATGGTGAAAAAGGAAATATCCTCACATAATACCTAGAGAGAAGCTTTCTGAGAGATTGCTTTGCTCTGATGTGTGACTTCATCACACAGAGTACCACCCTTCCCTTCTTGGAACAGTTTGCTAACACTGTATCTTGTGTCCTGCAAAGTGATATATGGGAGCTCATTGCAGTATGGTGAAAAAGGAAATAGCCTCAGATGAAAACTGGAAAGAAGGCCTTCTAAACTGCATTGCGATGTGTGAATGCAACTCACAGAGTTACACGTTTCTTTCTTGTTCAGTGTGCTAACACAGTTTTCTGGAAATCTGCAATGGGAGACTTCTGAAAAATGAACCTATGGTGACAAGGAAATATACTCGGATGAAATCAAGAAGAAGTTCTAGAAACTTCTTGGTGATCTGTGAATTCACCTCACAGTTACACTTATTTCCGTTAACAGTCCGTTATCAGTGTTTTTGAGGAAGCTGAGAAGGACTTCTTTGGATCGTATTGAGGCCTACGCTGATAAAGAAATATCATCAGTTCAAAAGTGAAAGAAGCTTTCTGAGAAACTCTTTGTGATCTGTGAATTCCTCTCACAGTTACAGCTTAGTTCTCAGGAAGCAGTTGCTAACACTCTTTTGGTGGAATCTGCAAAGTGAGATTGGGAGCCCAGAGGGCCCATGGTGAAAAAGGAAATATCCATAATACTAGAAGAAGCTTTCTGAGAGATTGCTTTCTGATGTGTGACTTCATCACAGAGTTC
>NW_022142601.1:0-5131 GCF_007565055.1 Rhinopithecus roxellana
ACTGTGTGTTAACAAACTGATCACTGAAGAGAAACGTGTAACTCTGTGAGTTGCATTCACACATGGCAATGCAGTTTCTCAGAAAGCTTCTCTTTAGTTATTATGTGAGGAATTCCTTTTTCACCCTAGCCCTCAATGAGCTCCCAAATATACCTTTGCAGAATCCACGAGAACAGTGTTAGCAAACTGTTCCAAGAAGGGAAGGGTGGAACTCTGTGTGATGAAGTCACACATCAGAAAGCAATCTCTCAGAAAGTTTCTCTGTAGTGATTATGTGAGGACATTTCCTTTTCCACCATGGGCCCCTATGGGCTACCAAATATCACTTTGCAGATTCCACGAAAAGAGTGTTAGCAAACTGCTTCTTGAGGCATAGCTTGTAACTCTGTGAGATGAATTCACAGATCAGAAAGAAGTTTCTCAGAAAGCTTCTTTCACGTTTTGAACGGATGAAATTTCCTTTATCAGCGTAGGCCTCAATGCGATCCAAGGAAGCCCTTCTCAGCTTCCTCAAAGACAGTGTTAATGGACTGCTCCACGAAACATAAGTGTAACTCTGTGAGATGAATTCACACATCACCAAGAAGTTTCTAAGAAAGCTTCTTTCTAGGTTTCCTCTCTGGATATTTCCTTTGTCACCGTCAGGTTCATTGCGCTATGAAATACCAAATTGCAGATTTCCAGAAAACTGTGTTAACAAACTGATCACTGAAGAGAAACGTGTAACTCTGAGTTGCATTCACACATGGCAATGCAGTTTCTCAGAAAGCTTCTCTTTAGTTATTATGTGAGGAGAATTCCTTTTTCACCCTAGCCCTCAATGAGCTCCCAATATACCTTTGCAGAATCCACGAGAACAGTGTTAGCAAACTGTTCCAAGAAGGGAAGGGTGGAACTCTGTGTGATGAAGTCACACATCAGAAAGCAATCTCTCAGAAAGTTTCTCTGTAGTGATTATGTGAGGACATTTCCTTTTCCACCATGGGCCCCTATGGGCTACCAAATATCACTTTGCAGATTCCACGAAAAGAGTGTTAGCAAACTGCTTCTTGAGGCATAGCTTGTAACTCTGTGAGATGAATTCACAGATCAGAAAGAAGTTTCTCAGAAAGCTTCTTTCACGTTTTGAACGGATGAAATTTCCTTTATCAGCGTAGGCCTCAATGCGATCCAAGGAAGCCCTTCTCAGCTTCCTCAAAGACAGTGTTAATGGACTGCTCCACGAAACATAAGTGTAACTCTGTGAGATGAATTCACACATCACCAAGAAGTTTCTAAGAAAGCTTCTTTCTAGGTTTTCTCTCTGGATATTTCCTTTGTCACCGTCAGGTTCATTGCGCTATGAAATACCAAATTGCAGATTTCCAGAAAACTGTGTTAACAAAACTGATCACTGAAGAGAAACGTGTAACTCTGTGAGTTGCATTCACACATGGCAATGCAGTTTCTCAGAAAGCTTCTCTTTAGTTATTATGTGAGGAATTCCTTTTTCACCCTAGCCCTCAATGAGCTCCCAAATATACCTTTGCAGAATCCACGAGAACAGTGTTAGCAAACTGTTCCAAGAAGGGAAGGGTGGAACTCTGTGTGATGAAGTCACACATCAGAAAGCAATCTCTCAGAAAGTTTCTCTGTAGTGATTATGTGAGGACATTTCCTTTTCCACCATGGGCCCCTATGGGCTACCAAATATCACTTTGCAGATTCCACGAAAAGAGTGTTAGCAAACTGCTTCTTGAGGCAGAGCTTGTAACTCTGTGAGATGAATTCACAGATCAGAAAGAAGTTTCTCAGAAAGCTTCTTTCACGTTTTGAACGGATGAAATTTCCTTTATCAGCGTAGGCCTCAATGCGATCCAAGGAAGCCCTTCTCAGCTTCCTCAAAGACAGTGTTAATGGACTGCTCCACGAAACATAAGTGTAACTCTGTGAGATGAATTCACACATCACCAAGAAGTTTCTAAGAAAGCTTCTTTCTAGGTTTCCTCTCTGGATATTTCCTTTGTCACCGTCAGGTTCATTGCGCTATGAAATACCAAATTGCAGATTTCCAGAAAACTGTGTTAACAAACTGATCACTGAAGAGAAACGTGTAACTCTGTGAGTTGCATTCACACATGGCAATGCAGTTTCTCAGAAAGCTTCTCTTTAGTTATTATGTGAGGAGAATTCCTTTTTCACCCTAGCCCTCAATGAGCTCCCAAATATACCTTTGCAGAATCCACGAGAACAGTGTTAGCAAACTGTTCCAAGAAGGGAAGGGTGGAACTCTGTGTGATGAAGTCACACATCAGAAAGCAATCTCTCAGAAAGTTTCTCTGTAGTGATTATGTGAGGACATTTCCTTTTCCACCATGGGCCCCTATGGGCTACCAAATATCACTTTGCAGATTCCACGAAAAGAGTGTTAGCAAACTGCTTCTTGAGGCATAGCTTGTAACTCTGTGAGATGAATTCACAGATCAGAAAGAAGTTTCTCAGAAAGCTTCTTTCACGTTTTGAACGGATGAAATTTCCTTTATCAGCGTAGGCCTCAATGCGATCCAAGGAAGCCCTTCTCAGCTTCCTCAAAGACAGTGTTAATGGACTGCTCCACGAAACATAAGTGTAACTCTGTGAGATGAATTCACACATCACCAAGAAGTTTCTAAGAAAGCTTCTTTCTAGGTTTCCTCTCTGGATATTTCCTTTGTCACCGTCAGGTTCATTGCGCTATGAAATACCAAATTGCAGATTTCCAGAAAACTGTGTTAACAAACTGATCACTGAAGAGAAACGTGTAACTCTGTGAGTTGCATTCACATGGCAATGCAGTTTCTCAGAAAGCTTCTCTTTAGTTATTATGTGAGGAGAATTCCTTTTTCACCCTAGCCCTCAATGAGCTCCCAAATATACCTTTGCAGAATCCACGAGAACAGTGTTAGCAAACTGTTCCAAGAAGGGAAGGGTGGAACTCTGTGTGATGAAGTCACACATCAGAAAGCAATCTCTCAGAAAGTTTCTCTGTAGTGATTATGTGAGGACATTTCCTTTTCCACCATGGGCCCCTATGGGCTACCAAATATCACTTTGCAGATTCCACGAAAAGAGTGTTAGCAAACTGCTTCTTGAGGCATAGCTTGTAACTCTGTGAGATGAATTCACAGATCAGAAAGAAGTTTCTAAGAAAGCTCTTTCACGTTTTGAACGGATGAAATTTCCTTTATCAGCGTAGGCCTCAGTGCGATCCAAGGAAGCCCTTCTCAGCTTCCTCAAAGACAGTGTTAATGGACTGCTCCACGAAACATAAGTGTAACTCTGTGAGATGAATTCACACATCACCAAGAAGTTTCTAAGAAAGCTTCTTTCTAGGTTTCCTCTCTGGATATTTCCTTTGTCACCGTCAGGTTCATTGCGCTATGAAATACCAAATTGCAGATTTCCAGAAAACTGTGTTAACAAACTGATCACTGAAGAGAAACGTGTAACTCTGTGAGTTGCATTCACACATGGCAATGCAGTTTCTCAGAAAGCTTCTCTTTAGTTATTATGTGAGGAGAATTCCTTTTTCACCCTAGCCCTCAATGAGCTCCCAAATATACCTTTGCAGAATCCACGAGAACAGTGTTAGCAAACTGTTCCAAGAAGGGAAGGGTGGAACTCTGTGTGATGAAGTCACACATCAGAAAGCAATCTCTCAGAAAGTTTCTCTGTAGTGATTATGTGAGGACATTTCCTTTTCCACCATGGGCCCCTATGGGCTACCAAATATCACTTTGCAGATTCCACGAAAAGAGTGTTAGCAAACTGCTTCTTGAGAGCTTGTAACTCTGTGAGATGAATTCACAGATCAGAAGTTTCTCAGAAAGCTCTTTCACGTTTTGAACGGATGAAATTTCCTTTATCAGCGTAGGCCTCAATGCGATCCAAGGAAGCCCTTCTCAGCTTCCTCAAAGACAGTGTTAATGGACTGCTCCACGAAACATAAGTGTAACTCTGTGAGATGAATTCACACATCACCAAGAAGTTTCTAAGAAAGCTTCTTTCTAGGTTTCCTCTCTGGATATTTCCTTTGTCACCGTCAGGTTCATTGCGCTATGAAATACCAAATTGCAGATTTCCAGAAAACTGTGTTAACAAACTGATCACTGAAGAGAAACGTGTAACTCTGTGAGTTGCATTCACACATGGCAATGCAGTTTCTCAGAAAGCTTCTCTTTAGTTATTATGTGAAGGGAATTCCTTTTTCACCCTAGCCCTCAATGAGCTCCCAAATATACCTTTGCAGAATCCACGAGAACAGTGTTAGCAAACTGTTCCAAGAAGGGAAGGGTGGAACTCTGTGTGATGAAGTCACACATCAGAAAGCAATCTCTCAGAAAGTTTCTCTGTAGTGATTATGTGAGGACATTTCCTTTTCCACCATGGGCCCCTATGGGCTACCAAATATCACTTTGCAGATTCCACGAAAAGAGTGTTAGCAAACTGCTTCTTGAGGCATAGCTTGTAACTCTGTGAGATGAATTCACAGATCAGAAAGAAGTTTCTCAGAAAGCTCTTTCACGTTTTGAACGGATGAAATTTCCTTTATCAGCGTAGGCCTCAATGCGATCCAAGGAAGCCCTTCTCAGCTTCCTCAAAGACAGTGTTAATGGACTGCTCCACGAAACATAAGTGTAACTCTGTGAGATGAATTCACACACCAAGAAGTTTCTAAGAAAGCTTCTTTCTAGGTTTCCTCTCTGGATATTTCCTTTGTCACCGTCAGGTTCATTGCGCTATGAAATACCAAATTGCAGATTTCCAGAAAACTGTGTTAACAAACTGATCACTGAAGAGAAACGTGTAACTCTGTGAGAGTTGCATTCACACATGGCAATGCAGTTTCTCAGAAAGCTTCTCTTTAGTTATTATGTGAGGAGAATTCCTTTTTCACCCTAGCCCTCAATGAGCTCCCAAATATACCTTTGCAGAATCCACGAGAACAGTGTTAGCAAACTGTTCCAAGAAGGGAAGGGTGGAACTCTGTGTGATGAAGTCACACATCAGAAAGCAATCTCTCAGAAAGTTTCTCTGTAGTGATTATGTGAGGACATTTCCTTTTCCACCATGGGCCCCTATGGGCTACCAAATATCACTTTGCAGATTCCAC
>NW_022142602.1:0-16880 GCF_007565055.1 Rhinopithecus roxellana
CATCCATCTGAGCTTTGAAAACCTGAAAAACAAGAAATGGGGAAAGATTCCTATTTTAATAAATGGTGCGGGAGAAAATTGGCTTCGCTCATAATTAAGAAAGCTGAAACTGGATCCCTTCCTTCTCCTTATACGAATCTAACTGACAAGTGGATTAGGGACTTAAATGTTAGACCTAATACATGAAAACCCTAAAATAAAACCTAGGGATTACCATCCAGACATAGGCATGGGCAAGACTTGCAGGTCATAACACCAAAAAGCAATGGCAACAAAAGCAGAAAAATTGACAAAGGGATTCATTAAACTAAAGAGCTATCGTGCACAGCAAAAGAAACTACCATCAGAGTGAAAAGGCAACCTACAGAATGGGGAGAACATTTTTTGCATCTCTCATCTGACAAAGGGCTGATAGCCAGAAACCACAAGAACTCTAACAATTTTATTCAAGAAAAAAAACAAACAAACCCATCAAAAGAAGTGGGCAAAGGATATGAACATGAACATTTCTCAAAATAAACCTGACATACGCCCAACAGACACAGAAAAAAATGCTCGTACATCACAGCCTCAGAGAAATGCAAATCAAAACACAATGAAAGACCATCTTCACACCAGTTAAATGGACATCATTAAGAAAGTCAGGAAAGATGGCTGCTGGAGAGGAGCGGAGAAATAGTAACCTTTTTACACTGTTGGTGGGATTTGTAAACTAGGGTTCAAACATTTATGGAAACAGTATGACGATTCCTCAAGGATCTAGAACTAAAGTACCACCATGAACCCAGCATCCTATTTACTGGGTATAATACCCAAGATTAATAAATCAGAGCTACTATAAAGACACCTAGCACACGGATGTTCATTGCACACATATTCACAATAGCAAAGACTTGGACATCAACCCAAAGGTCCGTCGGTGACAGACTGGATTAAGAAATATAGGATTGCACGTATAAACCATGGAATACTATGCACCATATAAAAAGGATGATTTGTGCCTATTTGTAGGAGACCTGGAATGCAGCTGCAAACCATCAGTCTCAGCATCACTCTCACAAGAACAGAAAACCAAGACACCGTCTATTCTCACTCATTAAGGGTGGACAGAACAATGCAGAATCACTTGACTCGGGAAGGGGAAGCATTAACAACCACCGGGCCTATATATGTGAGTGGGGAGAGGATTGCCATTGGGTGTTATACCTGATGTAAATGACGATTTTGATGTGTGCCTGTCGAGTTGATGGGTGCAGCACACCACCCCCCCCCCCCATGGCACTGTATACAGAGGTAAGAAACTCTGCACGTTAATGCCTGTACCCTAGAACTTAATAGTTATAATGAAAAAAAAAAAAAAAAAAAAAAAGATGGTGCAGGGTGGCAACCACACTCAAAAAAAAAAAAAGAAAACAGAAAATAAGATGTTTAAGTCACATGAAATATTATCCTTATTAAAAATAAACGTACCCAAAATGATAATCCCTCTCAATAAACTTGTGGCCTCAGAATCTATTTGAAATAATTTGCAATATAGTGTAAATAAATAAATCACTATTTATGTTCGAAAGTGAGGCATTTCATTTGATTAAAAAAAAAATCTGAGGTGGTTGGAAATGGTTTCTGTGGTTGCAGTGAAAATGAAAGAAAAACAACTTTTTTTGTTCCCAGATACCCCGCGTTGGAGACAGGATAAGAGGAGATCAGGGATAATGGTCAACCATAAGAGATTGGCCTCAATTTTTTTTCTTTTATTGGTTTTCAAGGGTTGGGTTTCGACAATCTACTGAGACATCTATTATTGCAGTCCTCACTTGTGGCTACTTTTTTGCTGTGAATTACTGAACCTGCCATCGTTCTTCTTTTATAAACCTATGAACTCCTACCCTATGAAACCTTTTTGAGTTTGGATTTTCACTTCATTTAGCTGAAGTCTTATTCACAAGCAATGCTAGTTTACTGTAAGCCTTCTCTTTTTCTCTTTCTTTCTTTCCTTATCTTCTTTGTGTCCTTTCACATTTTTTATTACATATTTATTGTTCCACTTTTTCCACTTGCTTAAGAAAGATCAGATATTGGACTATCATATAAAACATAAATAAATAAGATATAGCGATCAGCTTGAACGTTTAACAAAGGATAATTATGTGTTTTTTACTTGACATTTTAGATTCAGTTATGATGAATTTTGATTTGTAAACAAAGACTGGACCTTATAAGGATTGCGTTGTTGTACACTTAATCTGTTTATGATAAAATAGTTGTGCTTTTTACTAATCCTTTCTCAAAACAACTGTTGGCTTACATTTTCAAAAGTTGTATGTTTTCCGACGCATTCGTCCATCTGTGAATCGGATTAAGTAGGGAAGTCCGACCAATGTTCCCCCCACAGGTCAATCACTGACTCAACTGTATTTCCAATTACATGTTTACAGAGGCACATACAACGTTCCTGTTACAATCACAATTTTTTACTCGATTTGTGTTTTTCAGCTGCACATGATTTATACATCAATTATCTGCTGTGATGCATTTTCCATGTAGTTTTTTCACTACTTTCAATTAGGTCTACGTTAATAAATCCAAACACCTTTTATGGAGTGCTTTTCTGAAATGTCAATCTTCCTAAAGCTCAAGTGGAAAAAGATGTATCCAATGACTATCTTTTAGTGTTACTCAAGGATTAATTCCTCCCCCCAAAAAAAAAAAAATAACCACGAACTGTACTTTCCCATTAATGTGAGTTTTTTAATTTTGAGCTCTTGGTAAAAACATCAGCTCACCAAAACTTTGAGTTATGCTGCGAATTGAGTCGTTCCTTTCATTTATATTCTGGATTGAAATAAGCGATTTTTCAAAGAATGTTGTACTACTTTCATATAGAAGATTTGAATAAAGTGGCCAAATTCATGTTAATAATTTAATTTCATTAACAAGTGGGGAAAATACCCAATTTTAAGATAGCAAAAAGTTAGTCCACAATTTAAGCGGGTTATCCTTCATTTTGAAGCATTCTTACTGAAAGCTAAACCTATCTAATAAAAAAATAATAAATAATATAAAAGTCAATATGCTTCCTAATAGGTAATTTTAAAATTGGATAACAGGCAAGTCATGTTCACTCAACTCCCTCAAAACTTACTCCCAGAGGATCAGGAAACATAACTAAGTGGGATACTGGTTAAAGTATCTGGTAGGACCAAAAAAATCTGTACAACAAACACCCACAATACAAGTTGTTACCTGATATAACAACCCTCCCTCATTTACCCGAAACATAAAATAAAAGTAACCCAACAAACAAAAAAAGGAAAACCTCATTAGACCAAAGGACAGATATAATTTACAACTAGCATAACATTTCCGTGGAATATTGGTACGGGTTTAGGAAATGAAAATTGGGCAAGCCATCCTATTCGACTATTTTCTCAAATAATACTGCTTTAGGAAGAAAGAATTTTGGAAAGATGTGGCAGGAGGCGGATTTAATATAAAATGTCTATGACATTTGTATACAAATAAACAATCGATCAGGAAGGTAAAAGAATTAAACATGATAACATCTAGAAAATATAAGTTGACTAAGCATGCGCATTAATCTACCAAAAGACAATATGAATAAATACCTCAAATTTTAAAGTAACTTGATAGTATTAGCATTGGTATAAAAGACAACAAAGAAAGATGTAGATAGTTTGGCTCTGTGTCCCCACTCAAGTCGCTCTAGAATTGTAAAAATGCCCACATGTAAAGGGGAAGACCATCGTGAGGAGTGATGGGATCAGGGGGGCAGTTTCCCCCATGGTGTTTGGTGATAGTGAGTATCTCAGCGAGATCGGATTGATGTATTAGAAGAGGGCGTTTTATCCGGCAGTTTCTCCTGCTCCTTTTTTCTCATCTCCTGCCACCTTAGTGAAGAGGTAAATGCCTTCCCCTTGCCTTCCCATGAGTTTAAGTTTCTCGGGGCACTCCCTCAGCCTAGCAGAACGGTGAATCAATTAATACCTTTCCTGTCGTAAATTTCCCATTCTCAGATATGCTTTAGAGATACGCTGATAGATGAAGCATTCCGTATTAAGTCAGGAACCTTCTCTTTAGGAAGACCACCACTGGATGGGTAGTGCAAACTAGTAGGATGGAATTATTGCTGGCCCCAACTGAGGGTCAGACTATTAATTCTTAGATATAGTTTAGCCCATGAAAGAAACACAGGAAGAGGAAAACACATTAGTCAATGGATGAATTAGTTGAAAACTGAGAAGGCACCCCAGATGTAGTGCAAATCTGAAATATGAATAATGCCTCTTTGAGCATTTTTTCTACTAAATGATCTTACAATATTCATATTAGCTTTCAAAAAAAAAAGAAATTATCTAATACAGAAAATAAATGGAATTCATAAGTTTAACTGATAAGCTAAAAAATTCTAAATCATCAAGAGAAAACTCATTCGAGTGTGCAGTGGGAAAAATTAGAGAACAAATGTTCTACAATGGAGACAATGTGTCCGAGGGTTCCACGTTCTAATGAATGGTGAAATTGAGGATTTTACCCCTGAGGAAAGTAAATTGTGGCTGATGTATTGTAAGGGATCTCTGCGACTCTACCAAATGACACAACAAACTATTTCTTTAAGAGAAAGGCCTAAATTAGGAGAGGACTGTTTGGGATTCCACATCATATATGAATCATCAACCTATGCATGATTTTCTAACATCATAAATTGATTCATTTTGAGAAAATATTGGCTCACTTAGTTTCTAGCATTTTATCCAGAAGATTGACACGATTTTGCATATATATCACTAATCTCATTCTAAAAAATCCTTAAATGTTTAGGAAACTGATCAAGATTTTGGTGACAGATATCAAGTTTTTCTAATTTTTAAGGCTCACTTCAAGTACAATTTTTTGAGTAGCCAAGATAATCAGTTGTTTTTCTTGAAAATTACAGGCATAACGTCCTTAATTTTGCAAAATAATTTCTACATCAAATACCCAAGTATGGATGACCAGAATTTCACTGTCATGGTTTTATGCAAAATGAAAAAATGTTAAATAGCCATTAAAAAAGGTAATTATGATTAAACTTGCAACTTCCACAAAGTCAAAAGTGCTTTCTCACTGCAAGAAACAGCCGATTGTACTATTTGATATGTACAAGTGTCTCATTTTAGCACGCATTGAATAACATAAACATGAGAAAGGTATGTATTAACTGGTTGACATTTTAATAAATAATTAATATTTGTTTGCTTTAAGCAAAGACTTAAACGGAATGTTGAAATTGGCTGGCACGGACGGCTCACGCCTGTAATCCCATCACTTTGGGGGAGGGCCAGGCAGGTGGATAAATCAGGGTCAGAGTTCGAGCCAGTCCTGGCTCACACATTGGTGAAACCCCATCTCTACTAAAAAACAAAAAATGATGCTGCATAGTGGGCCGGCATCTGTTAATCCCAGCCTTCAGGAGACGGAGCGGAGAATTGCGTATCCCGGAGGGGGAGGTTGCCATGAGCTGAATTGCACCACTTGCCTTCGCTACCTGGCGACAGAGCAGACTCCAGCTCAAAAAAAAGCAAACAAACAATAAAAAAAAAAAAAAGAGAGAGAAAAGAAAGCTACGAATAAGAAATAACCGGAATTTTATTATGATGTATGTTAGTATTTTAGGCCGGTATGACAGTGAAGAATACACTGGCTACTAGTTCTGTGTGTGTCATTGCCTTGATTCTTGCTGAAATGCCGGCATGAACATCCCCCAACCCCAACTGTTTGCACTCTCAGTACAAATGTGAACAGCTATTCTTGGATAAATGATGAGATGGTTTCTGATACATCATGATTTATCATGAGGTTTTATCTGCATAGATGTGAAGTCAAATAGCAACAAAGCAGATGAAGGTTGGAATAGAATTTTTTAAAATAAGCTTAAAAAGTGACAGAAAGATTGAAGCAATAACATACATTCAAATTAAATCAAACATAGTGAAGCAATGGCAGAAAAGAATTCACATGACAGTACTGAAATAATTTAAGAAATCTTTAAATAGTAAAAGAAAATATTTCAGAAATGAAGATTAGAGAAAACACAAAAGTGAGTAAACAACAGGAATGAAATGTTTTAAAATAAAAAGACATAAATGTGAGTTATATAACATAAACAAAAAAGATTCAATTAATATTTAATAATAATTCATGAAGGGGGAAAAAACGGAAGCAAAAGGAATTTACTAAACTTATACTACAATTTATCATTTAATATCTACTATTAACAGACACTGTGAATTTGGGAAAAATCACCCCAAATGGCCAAAATAGACACAAATTCTGACAAAATTATACAGCTTAAAGAAACAGGAAAGAAAAAATTATTGCCCTGGCATTGAGGCCCCTAGTTACCATGCAACAATTTTATAAAGCAGAAATTACAGAAAAGATGAGAGAAAACAGACAGACAAAATTGAACAATCTGAGACTTTAGTACATTCCTTTCAATCTAAGACAGATATGAACAAACTAGTAAGAACATAAAGTATTTGACAACTTAATAATAACGTAGTTGTTACACACATAAATAGCTATATCTAGATAGATACATTTATATAAAGAGACTTTTGTATATAATTCACAATATATAAAATATATAAATATATATAAATATTCACAATATATAATATATAAATTCACAATATATAAAACAAAGAACCCCATCAAAAAGTGGGGAAAGGATATGAACAGACATTTCTCAAAAGAAGATATTCATACAGCCAACAGACACATGAAAAAATGCTCATCGTCACTCGCCATCAGAGAAATGCAAATCAAAACCACAATGAGATACCATCTCACACCAGTTAGAATGGCAATCATTAAGAAGTCAGGAAACAACAGGTGTTGGAGAGGATGTGGAGAAATAGGAACACTTTTCCACTGTTGGTGGGATTGTAAACTAGTTCAACCATTATGGAAAACAGTATGAGAATTCCTCAAGGATCTAGAACTAGATGTACCATATGACCCAGCCATCCCACTACTAGGTATATACCCAAAGGATTATAAATTATTCTACTACAAAGACACATGTACACGTATGTTTATTGCGGCACTATTCACAATAGCAAAGACTTGGAATCAACCCAAATGTCCATCTGTGACAGACTGGATTAAGAAAATGTGGCACATATACACCATGGAATACTATGCAGCCATAAAAAAGGATGAGTTTGCGTCCTTTGTAGGGACATGGATGCAGCTGGAAACCATCATTCTTAGCAAACTATCACAAGAACAGAAAACCAAACACCGCATGTTCTCACTCATAGGTGGGAACTGAACAATGAGATCACTTGGACTCGGGAAGGGGAACATCACGCACTGGGGCCTATCATGGTGAGGGGGAGGGGGGAGGAGGGGAGGGAGGATTGCATTGGGGAGTTATACATGATATAAATGATGAATTGATGGGTGCTAACGAGTTGATGGGTGCAGCACACTAAAATGGCATAAGTATACATATGAAACAAACCTGCACGTTATGCACATGTACCCTAGAACTTAAAGTATATATAAAAAAAAAATATATATATATATATAGACAAAATAGATGTAATAGATATAGGTATGAAATACAGACATAATAGATATAATAGATATAGGTATAATATATAGACATAATAGATATGATAGATATAGGTATAAAATATAGACATAATAGATATGATAGATATAGGTATAAAATATAGACATAATAGATATAATAGATATAGGTATAAAATATAGACATAATAGATATAATAGATATAGGTATAAAACATAGACATAATAGATATGATATATATAGGTAACATATAGACATAATAGATATAGATATAAAATATAGACAAAATAGATATAATAGATACAGTTATAAAAAATGGACATAATAGATATAATAGATATAGGTATAAAATATAGACATAAAGGATATAATTGAGGTATAAAATATAGACATAATAGATATAATACATAAAGGTAAAATATAGACATTAAAGATAGAGGTATAAAATATAGACAGAATAGATATAACAGATATAGTTCTAAAATATAGACATAATAGATATAATAGATATAGGCATAAAATATAGACATAATAGATATAATAGATGTAGGAATAAAATATAGATATCATAGATATAGGCATAAAAATAGATGTAATAGGCATAGGTATAACATATAAAATATTAGATATAATAGACATAGGAATAAAATATAGACATAATAGATATAATAGATATAGGTATAAAATATAGCCATAATAGATATAAGAAATACAGGTATAAAATATAGATATAATAGATATAATGGATATACGTATAAAATACAGATATAATAGGTATAAAATATAGATATGTTAGTTATAATAAACATAGGATAAAATGTAGATATATATATATAGTTATAAACTATAAACGTAATAGATATAATAGATATAGGTATAAAATATAGACATAATAGATATAGGTATAAAATATAGTTAGATAGAGGTATAAAATATAGATATGAAAGATATAATAGATACAAGTATGTAATAAGACATAATATATAATAGATATAGGTATAAAATATAGACATCAAAGATATAATAGAAGTATAAAATATAGACATAAAAGATATAATTGATAGAGTTATAAAATACACATAATAGATATAATAGATAAAGGTATAAAATATGGACGTAATAGATATAGTAGATATAGTTTTAAAATATAGATATAATAGATATAGGTATAAAATATAGACATAATAGATACAATAGATATAGGTATGAAATATAGACATAATAGATATCGGTATAAAATATAGTCAGAATAGATATAACAGATATAGTTCTAAAATAAGACATAATAGTTATATTATAATGATATACGTATAAAATGTAGACATAATAGATATAATAGATATAGGTATAAAATATAACCTTAATAGTTATAATAGATATACGTATAAAATATAGACATAGTAGAGATCATAGATATATGTATGAAATGTATAATAATAGATATAGGTATTAAAATATAGACCTAATAGATATAATAGATATAGAAAAAAATATACACAAAATAGATATAATAGATATAGGTATAAAATATAGGCATATAGACATAAAAGAGATTAGGTATAAATATAGAACTAATAGATATAATAGATAGAGCTATAAAATGTAGACATAGTAGATATAATAGATAGAGGTATAAAATATAGACATAATAGATATAATAGCTACAGCTATAAAATATACCATAATAGTTATAATTAGATATAGGTATAAATATAGACATAATACACATAATAGATGATGTATAAAATATAGACATAAAAGATATAATATACATACGTATAAAATATAGGCATAATAGATATAATAGTTACAGGTATAAAATATAGACATAATAGATATAATAGATGGTATAAAAATATAGATATAATAGAAATAATACACATAGGTATAAAATACAGACATAATAGGTACAGGTATCAATATAGACATAATAGATATAAATAGATAGAGGTATTACATACAGATATAATAGATATCATAGATATATGTATCAAATATTGGACATAATAGACATAATAATATAGGTATAAATATAGATTGTAATAGATATAGGTACAATATTTAGACATAATAGATACAATAGATATAGGTATAAAATATAGAAACCTAATAGAAATAATAGATAAAGGTATAAAACATAGACATAATAGATATAATAGATATAGGTATCAAATATAGACATAATAGATATAATAGACATGGGTATAAAATATAGATTAAATGGATAAAATAGATATAGGTATAAAAATATACACATAATATATATGATAATATATAGGTAAATATAGACATAGTAGGACATAGCATAAAATATAATCATAATAGTTTATAAAAAATATAGTTATAAAAATATAGACATAATACACATAGTAGATAGAGGTATAAAATATAGACATAATAGATATAATAGATATAGGTGTAAAATATAGACATAATAGATACTAATAGACTACAGGTATAAAATATAGACATAATAGAAATGGTAGATATAGGTATAAAATAAAGACATGATACGTTAGATATAGGTATAAAATATAGACATAATCGATATAGGTATCAAATATAGATATAATAGTGATAATAGATATAAGTATAAATATAGATATAATAGATAAAGTAGATAGAGGTATAAATATAGATATAATAGAAATAGGTTATAAATATAGATATAATGGATATAATAGATATAGGTACAAAATATGGACATAATGGATATAATATAGACAGGATAGATATAATAGATATAGGTAAAAATACAGACATCATAGATATAATTGATAGAGATATAAAATATAGACAAAATAGATATAAGAGATAGAGGTATAAAATATAGACATCATAGGTATAATAGATAGAGGTATAAAATATAGACATAATAGATATAATGACTATATGTATAAGATATAGGACATAATAGATATAATAGATTTAGGTATAAAACATAGATAGAATAGACATAATATATATAGGATGAAAAAATAAACACAATAGATATAACAGACATAGGTATAAAATATCGAAAGAATATATATAATAGATCTAGGTATAAATTATGTACATAATAGATATAATAGATAGAGGTATAAAATAAAAACAAAATAGATATAATAGATAGAGGTATAAAATACAGACATAGTAGATATAATAGAGGTAAAAAATATAGACCTAATAGACACAATAGATAGAGGTATAAAATATAGACATAATAGATATAATAGATATAACAGATAGAGGTATAAAATATACGCATAATAAATATAAGAGATATAATAGATAGAGGTATAAAATATAGACATAATAGATATAGTAGAATTTGAAATATATATAGGCATTATCGATATAATAGAGGTAAAAAATATAGACATCATAGATATAATAGATAGAGGTATGAGGTATAGACGTTATAATTATAATATAGGTAAAAATTATAGACATAATAGATATAATAGAGGTATAAATATAGACATAATAGATATAATAGATAGAGGGATAAAATATAAACATAATAGTTATAATAGATGGAGATATAAAATATAGATATAGTTGATATAATCCATATAGGTATTAAATATAGACATAATAAAAATAATAGATATGGTAATAAAATAGAGACATAATAGATATAATGTATATAGATATAAAATATAGACATAACAGATATAATAGATATACGTATAAAATGTAGACATAAAAGATATAATAGATATAGATATAAAATACAGACAAAATAGACATAGGTACACAATATAGACATAATAGATATAATAGATTTAGGTATAAAACATACACATAATAGACATAATTGATATAGGTTATAAAATATAGACATAATAGACATAATAGATATAGGTATAAAATATGGAAATAAAGATAAAATAGATATAGGTATAAAATATAGACATAATAGATATAATAGATATAGGTATAAAATATACATATAATAAATATAGGTATAAAATATAGCCATAATAGATATAATAAATATAGGTATAAAATGTAGACATAATAGATATAGTATAAAATATAGACATAATAGATATAATAGATATAGGAATGAAATACAGACATAAAAGATATTATAGATATAAGTATAAAATAAAGACAAAATAGATGTAATTGACATAGGTATAAAACATAGACATAATACATATAATAGATATCGGTATAAAATACAGACATAAAAGATACAATACATGGGGAATAAAATATAGATATAATAGATATACATATAAAATATCGATATAATAGATATAACAGATATACGTATAAAAGATAGATATAATAGATGTAGGTATAAAATATAGATATAATAGATATAATAGTTTTAGGTATAAAATATAGATATAAAAGATATAATTGTAAAATATAAATATAATAGATATAATAGATAAAGTTATAAAATACAGATATAATATATATCGGAATAAAATATAGTTATAATAGATATAGGTATAAAATATAGATATACTAGATATAATAGACATAGGTATTAAAATAAAGACATAAGAGATATAATAGATATAGGTATCAAATATAGACATAATAGATATAATAAATATAGGCAAACAATACAGACATAATAGATATAATAGATATAGGTATAAAATATAGACATAACAGATATAATAGATATAGGTATAAAATATAGACATAATAGATATAGGTATAAAATATAGACATAATAGATATAATAGATATAGGTATAAATTATACACATAATAGATATAATAGATATGGGTATAAAATATAGACATAATAGATATTGGTATAAAATAGAGACATTATAGATATAATAGATATAGTTATAAAATATAGAAGTAATACATATTATAGATATAGGAATAAAATGTAAACATAATAAATATAATAGATATGGGTATAAAAATAGACATAATAGATATAATAGTTAAAGTTATGAAATATAGACATAATAGATATAATAGATATAAAATATAGACATAGTAGATATAGGTATAAAATATAAACATAATAGTTATATTAGATATAGGTACAAAATATAGACATGATAGATAAAATAGATATAGGCATAAAATAGAGACATAATAGATAAAATAGATACAGGTATAAAATATAGATTATAATAGATATAAGTATAAAATAGAGATTTAATAGATATACGTATTAAAAATAGATAAAATAATTACAGGTAGAAAATATAGACAACAGATGTAATAGACACAGGTAAAAATATTGATAAATAGATATAATTATAAAAAATATAAATATAATAGATATAATTGATATAGGTAAAAAAACATAGATATTATGTACATAGGTATAAAATATGGTTATAATAGATATAGGTATAAAATATAGATATAAAAGATTAAAATAGATATAGGTATAAATATATATATAATAGATATAGGTAGAAAAATTATAGACATAATAGATATAATAGTTAAAAGAATAAAATATAGACATAATCGATATAATACATATAGGTATAAAATATAGACATAATAGATATAGTAGATATAGGTATAAATATAGACGTAATAGATATAATAGATATAGGTATAAAATATAGACATAATAGATATTAATAGATATAGGTATAAAAAATAGATATAATAGATACAGGTATAAAATATAGACATAATAGATGTAAGAGAGGTATAAAATATAGACATAATGGTTATAGATATACGTATAAAATATAGACAGAATAGATATAATAGATATAGACAGATATAATAGATATAGGAATAAAATATGGAAATAAAGCATATAATAGATATAGTTATAAAATATAGTTATAATAGATATAGGTAATATAAATACAGACATAATAGTTATAATAGATATAGGTATAAAATATAGACCTAATAGATATAGGTACAATATTGAGACATAATAGATATAATAGATATAGGTATAAAATATAGACATAATAGATATAATAGATATAGGTATAAAACATAGACATAATAGATATAATAGATATAGGTATGAAATATTAGACATCATAGATTAGGTATAAATATATACATAATAGGTATAACAGATATAGTTATAAAATATAGACGTAATAGATATTATAGATATAGGTATAAAATATAAACATAATAGATATAATATATATGGCTATAAAATATAGACCTAATAGATATAATAGATATAGGTATAAAATAGAGGCATAATAGATATGATATTATATAGGTATGAAGTATAGACAAAATATATATGATAGATATCGGTATAAAAAATATAGACATAATAGATATATAGATATAGGTATAAAATACAGACATAATAGATATTAATTGATATAGGTATAAAATATACATATAATAGATTTAATAGATACAGGTATAAAATATAGATATAATAGATATAACTATAAAATACAGATATAATGATTATAATAGATATACGTATAAAAAATTGATATAATAGATACAGGTATAAAATATTGACAATAGATATAATAGATATAGGTATAAAATATAGATATAGAAGATATAATTATAAAAATATAAATATAACATAATTGATATAGACAAAAAAACATAGATATAATGCATATAGGTATAAAATATGGTTATAATAGATATAGGTATAAAATATAGATATAATAGATATAGGTATAAAATATAGATATAATAGCTATAACAGATACAGATATAAAATATAGATATAAGAGTTATAATAGATAAAGGTATAAAATATAGACATAATAGATATAGGTACAATATTTAGACATAATAGATATAATAGATATAGGTATAAAATATAGACATAATACATATAACAGATATAGGTATAAAATATAAACATAATAGATATAATAGATATAGGTATAAATATAGACCTAATAGATATAATAGATATAGGTGTAAAATATATACATAATAGATATAGGTATAAAATATAGACAGAATTGATATAACGGATATAGTTATCCAATATAGAGAAAATAGTTATAATAGATATAGGTATAAAATATAGACATATTAGGAATAGATATAAAATACAGACATAATAGATACAATAGATATAAGTGTAAATATAGACATAATAGATATAGTACATATAGGTATAAAAATGTAGACAGAAGAGATATAATAGATATAGGTATGAAGTAAACACATAATAGATATAATAGATAGTGGCATAAAATATAGACATATTGGATATAATAGTTTATAGGTATAAAATATAGACATAAAGATATAATAGAGGTATAAAATATAGACATAATTGATATAATTGATAGAGTTATAAAAATATACACATAATAGATATAAAAGATATAGAATAAAATATAGACTATAATAGATATAGGTATAAAATATAGATATAATAGATATAATAGATATAGTTATAAATATAGATATACTATATATAATAGATATAGATATAAAATATAGATATAATACCTATAGAGGTAGGTATAAAATATAGATATAATGGATATAATAGATATAGGTATAAATATAGATAGATACAATAGGTATAGGTATGAAATATAGACACAATAGTTATACATATAGGTATAAAATAAAGATATAATAGAATATAGGTATAAAAATAGATATAATAGATATAATAGATATAGGTATAAAATATAGACATAATAGATTGTATAGATATAGGTATACAATGTAGACATAATAGACATAATAGATATAGGTATATAAATATAGATATAGTGGATTATAATAAATATAGGAATGAAATATAGACATAACAGATATAATAGATATAGGTATAAAATATAGACATAATAGAAATAATAGATAACCATATAAAATATAGACATAATAGATCTAATGGATATTGGTATATAATGCAGACATAATAGGTATAGGTATAAATTATAGACGTGATAGATATAATAGATATAGGTATCAAATATAGACATAATAGATAAAATAGATATAGGTATAAAATATAGACATAATAGATACAATAGATATAGGTATAAAATATAGACATAATAGATATAATAGACACAGGTATAGATTATAGACATAATAGATATAATAGATATAGGTACAAAATATAAACATAATAGATATAAAAGATAAAGGTATAAAATATAGATATATAGATATAGGTATAAAATATAGATATAATAGATATAATAGATATACGTATAAAATATACATATAATTGATATACTAATAAAATATAGATATAATAGAAATAATAGATATAGATGTAAAATATAGATGTAATAGACATAATTATAAAATATAAATCTAATTGATATAATAGATATAGGTATTAAATATAGATATAAGAAACATAGGTAAAAAATATAGTTATAATAGATATAGATGTAAAATATAGATATAATAGATATAATAGAGGTATAAAATATAGACATAATAGATATAATATATATGGGTATAAAATATAATCATAATACATATGATAAATATAGGTATAAAATATAGACATAATAGATATAATAGATGTTGGTATAAAATATAGACATAATAGATATAGGTATAAAATATAGGCATAATCGATATAATCGATATAGGTATAAAATATAGACATAATAGATATAGGTATAAAATATAGAAATAATAGTTATAGGTATAAATATAGATATAATATATAATAGATATAGGTATAAAATAAACACATAGTAGATATAGGTATAAAATTCAGACGTTATACATATAGGTGTAATATATAGACAAAATAGATAAACATGTAAAATATAGACATAACAATTATAATAGATATAGGTATAAAATATAGACATAATAGATATAATAGATAAAGGTATTAAATATAGAAATAATATATATAGGTATAAAATAGAGATAAAATAGATATAATAGGTATACGTATAAATATAGATATAAGTGATATAGGCATAAAATTTAGATATAATAGATATAAGTATAATATATGGATATAATAGACATAATTATAAAATATAAAATAATAGATATAATGGATATAGGCGTGAAATATAGATATAATAAATATAGCTATGAAATATAGTTTAATAGATATAGGTATAAAAAAGAGATATAATAGATATAATAGATACAGGTATAAAATATAGACATAATAGATAGTAGATATAGTATATATAAAATATAGACATAATAGATATAATAGATATAGGTGTAGGATATTGACATAATAGATACAATAGATGCAGGTGTATAATATAGACATAATAGATATAATAGATATTGGTTTAAAATATAGACATAATAGATATAACAGATATAGGTATAAAATATAGACATAATAGATATAGGTATAATATATAGCCATAATAGATATA
>NW_022142603.1:0-6930 GCF_007565055.1 Rhinopithecus roxellana
TTGCAAATCACATGTTGATAAAGGACTCATATCTATAATATATAAAGAAACTATCAAAATTCAGCAGTGAAACCAAACGTCTACTTTGAAAATGAATAAAAGACCTGAAGAGATATTTCAGATAACATAAGCACATGAAAAGATGTTCAACATCTGAGCCGTCAGAAAAAATGCACACTAAAAGCCACGTCAACTATACACCTTCAGAATGCCTAAAATAAAAAGTAGTAACAGGACCAATGCTGGTGAGGATGCGGGGAAACGGGATCACTCACACTTGGCTGGTGGGAATGGAAGATGGTACAGCCATTCTGGAAAACAGCTTGACAGTTTCTTAAAAAACTAAACGTGCAATTGCCATGGATGCAGCACTCACATTCATGGGCAGTTATCCAGAGAAATGAAGACTTATGTTCACACAGAAGCCTTAGTATCTGTTCATAGCAGCATTATATAAAGGCTGGAAACTGGAAACAGCCCGGAGACTGCTCAGCAGGTGAATGGTTAAACAAACTGGTGCACTCAGGCCCAGATACCACTCTGCAGTAGTTCATGACATCCTCCGTTCATCTGTCTTTCAAACTAGAAACCACCATCATCCTTAATCCCTTTTTTCCATCCTGGGTCTGAGTGGACTACATTTTGATTTCTTTCCAATGCATTTTCCCCCTGTCCTTTCTGGTTGTGCCTCATGCCTCATTTGAACTGTTGTAAGAGCCACCGAATTGTTTCTCTGCCTCATCAGGAATCCTTTCTACACTTCATGCCCCGCATTGTCATGGAACAATCTCCAAAACATGAACAAACTAACTTAAAAGAAATATCCCAGGTAGCCTTCCAAATAAGTCTAAGCTTTCTGTTAGAAGTTTTACTTCTTGTCTCTAGGGGACCCCAGGACTGTAGAGACATGAATTTGCTGTCTGCATTTTAAGATCAGGCAGAAATCCCTGGAGGGTCCCACGTGGAATAGTGGTACAAATACTGGTTCTGGAATCAGAAGCCCTCATATCCTGGTTCTAACACTAGCTGGATGTTCTTGGAAAAGGTTTGGTTTCAAACCTCAGTATGAGGAAGTATACTCAAGGGATCACACAAGGCTGCTGGGAGGAGCGGATGAGGGGCGTGGTGAACATGCTGTGTAATCCCTGAAGCACGTCGTATGTGTGAGAAGTGGAGCTGTGTGGTAGCGGTTCTGGAATCATTGTATGAAAACGATGGAAAGCACATTCGTAGTTCTGCCTGATGATACCACTGGGCACCTGTGTTGTACATGCCTGCAACATGGGTGAGGCCCAGATCAGTACAGCTCACAGTTTGGTTTTCATGCAGTTAGAAAGGCCCGAGAGGACCCTGCCCCATTCCAGCTGTAGGAAGGAGGCGGCTGTCTCCTGCCTATATTTGGTGGGATTGTCTGTGGCTCCTTGGGGACAAGAATGCAGGGAGTGGGGGAAGAAAGCCGGCCTGACTGGTCGCTAGTCAGCCTTCCCCCAGGGAGGAGTGGAGGGGTCATTTCGTGGTAACTTGCCATGTCTTTCTTAACCCATCTGTTCTTAGAAATGACCAGCATGACAAGTAAAAGACCCATTAGAGACAGATGGGCTGTGTGTCAGCTTTAGATCCCCCGGTTGTCAAAGAAGGGGATGGGCATCTGATGTTTAAGGCCTCTGTTAGTTCTGACTTGGAGACACCTGGCTTCAGTTCATCTTCCTTAGGAGTGAATAAAGAATATGGGAATTTTGAAATTGTTAGTCAACAGTTACAGGGTTGTTGCAACCTGGTTTTGGGTAAATGTCATCTTTAGTGAGCCCGGGGAGAAGCACTGGTTTAGCTGTCAGCTGAGTGTGTAAGCGGTCCTCTTAATTTTCCTCTGTTTTAGTGAAAGCATTGCTAAGGGTCACAGCGTTACTGGAGCTAGCTGGAAAGAGGAGGGGAAATCACTGTTACAGGTTATATTGAATATCTTTTCAGTCACTAAATGCTTTTTATGATATGTTTTTCAGCATTTCACTGTTGTATGATTTCTCTCTGTAAAGAACAGGAAATTTAACATCAGCAAAAAAGAATGCTCTTTCCTTTTTTTTTTGTTTGAGATGGAGTTTCGCTTTTGTTGCGCAGGCTGGAGTGCAGTGGCATGATCTCAGCTCACTGCAAACTCAGCCTCTTGAGTAGCTGGGATTACAGGTGACGGCCAGCATGCCCGGCTAATTTTTGTATATCTATATTTTATACCTATATCTATAATATCTATTATGTCTATATTTTATACCTATATCTATGATATCTATTATGTCTATATTTTATACCTATATCTATGATATCCATTATGTCAATATTTTATACCTATATCTATTACATCTATTATGTCTATATTTTATACCTATATCTATTATATCTATTATGTCTATATTTTGCAACTATATCTATTATATCTATTATGTCTATATTTTATACCTATATTATGTTTACATTTTATACCTATATCTATTATATCTATTATGTCTATATATTATACCTGTATCTATTAGGTCTATATTTTATACCTACATCTATTATATGCATTATCTCTATATTTTATACCTCTATCTATTATATCTATTATGTCTATATTTTATACCTATATCTATTATATCTGTTATGTCTATATTTTATACCTCTATTATATCTGTTACGTCTATATTTTATACCTCTATCCATTATATCTGGTATGTCAATATTTTATAACTCTATCTATTATATCTGGTATGTCAATATTTTATACCTCTATCTATTATATCTATTATGTCAATATTTTATACCTCTATCTATTATATCTATTATGTCTATATTTTATACCTCCCTCTATTATATCTATTATGTCTATATTTTATACCTCTATCTTTTATATCTATTATGTCTATATTTTATACCTATATCTATTATATCTATTATATCTATTATATGTATATTTCATACCTATATCTATTATATCTCTATTATATCTATATTTTATATCTATATCTATTATATCTAATATATCTATATTTTATACCTATATCTATTATATCTATCATATCTATTATATGTATATTTTATACCTATATCTATTATCTATTATATATTTTCTACCTGTATCTATTATACGTATTATGTCTATCTTTAATACCTATATCTATTATATCTGTTATGTATATATTTTATACCTATATCTAGTCTATCTATTATGTCTATCTTTTATACCTATATCTATTATATCTGTATGTCTATATTTTATACTTTTATCTATTATATCCATTATATCTATATCTATTATATCTATTATGTCTCTATTTTATACCTATATCTATTATAACTATTATGTCTATATTTTATACCTATATATATTACATCTATTATGTCTATATTTTATACCTATATTTATTATAACTATTATGTCTATTTTTATACCTATATCTATTATATCTATTATGACTATATTTTATACCTATATCTATTATGTCTATTTTTTATACTTATATCTGTTATATCTATTATGTCCATATTTTATACCTATATCTATTATATCTATTATTACTATATTTTACACCTTTATTACACTCATTATATCTATATTTTATAGCTATATCGATTATATATATCATATCTATATTTTAAACCTATATCTATTATATCTGCATGTTATACCTATATCTATTATATCTATATTTTATACCTATATCTATTGTATCTATTATGTCTATATTTTATACCCATATCTATTATATCTATTATGTCTATATTTTATGCCTAATTCTATTATATCTATTATGTCTATATTTTATACCTGTATCTATTATATCTATTATGTCTATATTTTATACGTATATCTATCATATCTATGATGTCTATATTTTATACCTGTATCTATTATATCTTTTATGTCTATATTTTATACCTATATCTATTATATCTGTTATGTCTTTATTTTATACCTATATCTATTATATCTATTATGTCTATATTTTATACTTAGATCTATTATGTCTATTATGTCTATATTTTACACCTATATCTATTATGTCTATATTTTATACCTATATCTATTATATCTTTTATGTCTATATTTTATACCTATATCTTATACATCTATTATGTCTATATTTTATACCTATATCTTTTACATCGATTATGTCTATATTTTATACCTATGTCTATTAAAACTATTACGTCTATATTCTATACCTATATCGATTATATCTATTATGTCTATATATTATACCTATATCTATTATATCTATTATGTCTATATTTCATACCTATATCTATTATATCTATTATGTCTATGTTTGATACCTATACCTAATATATCTATTATGTCTATGTGTTATACCGAATATCTATTATGTCTATATATTACACCTATATCGATTATATCTATTATGTCTATATTTTATACCTATATCTATTATGTCTACATTTTATACCTATATCTATTATATGTATTATGTCTACAATTTATACCTATATCTATTATATCTATTATGTCTATATTTTATACCTATATCTATTATATCAATATTTTATACCTATGTCTATTTTATCTGTTACATTTATATTTTATAACTATATCTATTATATCTATATTTTATACCTATATCTATTATAACTATTATATCTATATTTTATACCTATATCTATTATATGTGTATTTTATGCCTATATCTAATATATCTATATTTCATACTTATATCTATTATATCTATATTTTATACCTATATCTATTATATCCATTATGTCTATATTTTATACCAGTATCTATTATATCAATTATGTGTATACTTCATACCTATATCTATTATATCTCTTCTGTCTACATTTTATACCTATATCTATTATATCAATTATGTCTATATTTTATACCTATATCGATTATATCTATTATGTCTATATTTTATACCTATATTATATCTATTATGTCTACATTTTATACCTACATCTATTATATATATTGTCTATATTTTATCCGTGTATCCATTATATCTATATTTTATACCTATATCTATTATAACTGTATTTTATAACTAAATCTTGTATATGTATTATGTCTATATTTTATACCTATATCTATATATTTATCTATATCTATATTTATTATGTCTATATTTTATGCCTACATATATTATATCTATTATGTATATATTATATACCTATATCTAGTATGTCTATATTTTACTCCTATATCTATTATGCCTATACTTTATACCACTATTATATCTGTTATATCTATATTTTATACCTATATCTATTATGTCTATATTTTATACCTATATGTATTATAACTTTTATGTCTATATTTTATAACTATATCTATTATAACTATTTTGTCTATATTTTATACCTATATCTATTATTTCTATATTTTATACCTATATCTATTATATCAATTATGTCTATATTTTATACCTATATCTCTTATATCTATTATGCCTATATTTTATACTTGTATCTATTATATCTATTATATCTATATTTTATGCCTATATCTATTACGTCAATATTTTATACCTATATCAATTATATCTATTATGTCTATATTTTATACCTATATCTATTATGTCTATATTTTATAACTATATCTATTATATCTATTATATCTATATTTTATACCTATGTCTAAGTATATTTAATACCTATATCTATTATATCTATATTTTATACCTGTACTATTATATCTATTATATTTATATTTTATAATTTTATCTATTATATCTATATGTTATATCAGTATGTATTATATCTATTATATCTATATTTTATACCTGTATCTATGGTATCTATATTTTATACGTATATCTATTATATCTATTATGTCTATATTTTATACCTATATCTATCTATTATGTCTATATTTTATATCTATATCTGTCATATCTATTATGTCTGTATTTTATACCTGTATCTATTATATCTATATTTTCTACCTATACCTATTATATCTGTATTTTGTACGTATATCAATTTAACTATTGTATCTATATTTTATACCTATATATATCTCTTATATCTATATTTTATACTTTTATCTATTATATCTATATTTCACACCTATATCTATTAAATCTATTATGTCTATATTTTATACCTATATTATGTCTATATTTTATTCCTATATCTATTATATCAACAATGTGTATATTTTATAGGTATATGAATTATATCTATTATGTCTTTATTTTATACCTGCCCTGTATCTATTATAACCATTTATGTCTATATTTTTATAACCTATATCTTTTTATCAATATTTTATACCTAATCTATTTTATATCTGTTATATTTATATTTTATAACTATATCTATTATATCTATATTTTATACCTATATCCATTATATATATTATTTCTATATTTTATACCTTATTTATTATGTCTATATTTCATACCTATATCTATTATATCTATTAAGTCTATATTTTACACCTCTATTATATCTAATTTTTAATCCTATATCTATTATGTCTATTTATACCTATTCTATATATCTTACGTGTCTATCTTTTATACCTATTTTTCTATCTATTATGTCTTATTTTATACCTATATCTATTAGATCTATTAGTCTGCATCTATTATATCTATGTCTATCTGTTATATCCTATATCTATTATATTTATTGTATATATTTTTATAGCTATCTATTATATCTATTTTGTCTATATTTATACCTCATTATATCTTTTATGTCTATATTTTATACCTCATCTATTTATCTATTATGTCTATATTTTATACCTCTATTATACTATGATGTCTATATTTTATACTCTATTATACTGTTTTGTCTATATTTTATGTATATCTCTTATGTGTATATATTATACCTATATCTATGATGTCTGTATTTTACCTATTATATTGTCTTTGTTTTATACCTTTATCTATTATATCTATTATGTCTAATTTTAAACCTATATCT